>NC_071980.1:5830172-5845177 GCF_026283585.1 Hylaeus volcanicus | reverse complement strand
AACTTTCAAATAGGATCTAATTTCAAAATAATTTTCCCAGTTTACATCAGGTACTTTGGAATTACTATTAATTTCTTTTCTAAATAGATTGCCTTATATTTGTTCACAGTGTACAGTATCACCAAAGATCGTACACAGCAGGTGATAGTAATTGTGGACAGCTTTCTGGTCTGCAAGAAAATTGGAACGAAAACCAAATGGGTCGAACTTGTTTATCTGTGACACTGAAACCGTCAACCTTACATCTACCATACGAGTAGCATATGGACGGAATCATTGAAATCCCTATACTTAATCTCCGGTATTAGCTACTATAAACTGTGCCACGTGTTACACTTTCAGCTTCGGGCTTAAATTGTCATCGACGTTATTACAATTTCCTTTTCTCCACTTTTCTTCCTTTTCCTTTTACATGACTGGAAAGTTCAAATGCAAACCCTTTATTTCTATTTTAATTTCAGAAAACTCTTTCAACCCTTCAGCTTCTACTTATCGTCGCTTTTAATAAACTATGCTATAACAAAATGTATGCGATATTTACGATTTGATCGTACAACGCCACTAACATAATATTAAACGCTTCTAAGCGAAACGTCAGCGAAGCTATAATTCATACGCGTAATCAAGAGGAATCGATGAAATGAAAAACGGCACGAAAACGATCTTGTCGTTCACGCTGAATGTTTCTGCGTGTTTTATACGCGTTCGACACGACACGTGACAATCGTATAAATATATCGCCTATCACCTAATGAGTCAACGGGGAAAAAAGACAACGAAACCGAGCATGCGTTCGCATTCTCTAGGGAGGTGCACGCAACGCGTCCGCGTGGCCGATAATTAATCTGATAGTAATTCGCGTGTACGGCCAGTCTGATTCGCCGTCCTTCTGATTTATCCGTATCACGCACATGCCAGGGGATCTTCTGAAACTGCACGTGAACCCACTCGACGAATTCGCCAATTGATTTATGGTCGCCGGTTAAGGACGCGAGCAGTCTCGTTTTGCTCGTCTCGACCACTCCGTTCTCTTGACAACCATTTTTCCACGCGACTGATTATCTCTCCGCGCTCTCTACGCAATGGAATCCTTTGAATTCTATCTTTATGTACTTATCAGATTGAAAATCTTTTTATTTTCTAATAAGCGAAATTCATATCCCGTTGTAACAGCTTGTCGTGAATTGAAACTTAATCCGACATAATTAAACATTTATGATACATACAGTATCGTTCAGCGTTCGATGAAACATTAATAACGATTACGGTTCGGAATAAGTATTCATTCGAGACATTAATCGTGAGAAACTTGTCAATATTTTAATATCTATTGGTTAGACCAACTAGATATTAATTTCTGACGGTAGTTAAATTAATTATCTAACGATACTTATTATTTAAACAATGATGGGAAATATGATTTTCCTGTGATATTATTGTTTCACGAATTATTGTCTCGATCGAGTCAATGAGCCTTCGAAGCGACATGTCACGACATGTCACGCGGTTGTTGTTCGCTCTTGCCCCGCTCTTGTTTGATAGCGAGCCGCGACCTTCGACCGACACAGGTATGCGAGGGGTGAGGGATCAGTCGTCGTTGATTCTTCGGTCAATATGGATCTCGCGATCGCGCGTCCGCGTTTCGCGCACCCCGCCCCCCTTTTTGCTCGTGTAGTTTCCCTTAGTTATTGGGCTAATATTGAGCTTAGCTTGGTATTGATTGTGGGTACCTTAGTTTCGTTTGGGTAGTTTTGAGGCATGCGTGTACGACTGTCTCTCCTCTGCCAAATAATGATTAATCGTTTCTTCAATTCTCTTGTTTGTTCGTAAGTCCATATTGGACTCGGAAATTCGTTCTCCACTTCGGTCACTATTACTTCATGCGATAAGTGAAGCGACCAACTGTGTGACTGGACAGAAAGGTCCTTCCAGAAACAATCCTTCGTCGCGAATAATAGCGAGCTAATGGCTGCGAACTTGTAAATTGTAAAGTGTAAAGTGAAATCAGAGTTAGAGTGTTACAAATTAATTATACCATATTTTTTGGAATAATATTTACGTGTTCTGGTGAAAAAGACATTCTATTATTGATTTATAATAACCATAAACACATTCGGAACATTTCGAAAGTTCATTTGTTCGAAAAGTCGTTTGTCCCGCTAGATCGCTGAAACGTCACAGTGTGAGCCGGAGCGAAAACAGCAGGGTACGTCGGGTGAGTTTGATCGTTGCATTAGCATCGTCTCACCGAGATATCCGATCCCAGATCGGATCCTCGTCCCGGAATCCTCGTAAGATCGTCGTCGAACAAGTTCGCGACAAGCTTCTCGAGAAACGGAAGCGAATCGACGACGGGCGTCTAATTAAATCCTCGAGGGCAGGGGTTCGTTGGGTCGGGTCGCGAGGGAAGAAAAGCTCGGTGGATAGTCTCGTCGAGTATTTTATTAAACACGGAAAAGCACAAAGAGAAAAGTGGCTCGGCTCGAAACGGGCCAACAACAAACGCAGCTAGTTCTCAATTATTAGATGGCGTGGGGCGGCGAGACGATTGGAAGAATCAATGAGACACGAGAGGGAGAGATCGATGTGGGCGGCACCTTTGACCAAACGAAGAGTCGAGGAAGGTAGCGCGGCATGCATCATCCTTTTGCCTCCCTCCCGCGGGGGTCGATAAACTTCGGCGCACCTAATCAGACTCGAGCCTCATTGGTGGTATCTCTGATGCGTTATCCCTTTATTGCCGGATGATCTATCGCGGTAATATTGAAAAATGGCCCCCGCCGCCTCGCCGTTCCTTTGACGACAGATCCGAAGATACATAATATACGGCCGGTCTCATTGGGAACCTCCCGGCTTTTCGGAGGGATTACAAAAACCGACGCCAGCATCCTGCTCGCCCGGAACGGAAGAAGCTTCACTGGACTTTCCTCGTGCTACCTTCGAATACATTCGAAGACTATAACATTACAAGACTATAACATTAACAACCAGGAGGTATTCTTTATATAGCGATATTATTAAATTCTTTTTTATCAACGACAAAAACAACAACAACAACAAAAATGACAAAATCCGGTTGGTTATCCATGTTTATCTTTCTAAAAAGCATTATGCGCTACAAATTCCGAAATTCATCACAATCAAAATAATCTTTTGACACAAATCTCTTAGTACTATAAGTAACGACACCAATATCTTCGCCGATATTATTCAAATTCCGTTTCTTTGTTACCTGACTCGAACTGGACCACGACTAGTATAATTGCGTGTAAACTTCTTCATCTGAATCCCACCAAACTGGTTACGCAACCGACTCCCGCAACATTAATTAACGATTCAAGAAAAATCGACTGAAAAAAAATAAATCGGTGAAAAGCATTCGAAAGTTTCTACAGATATAAATCATCCCAGGGAATAAATTTCAGCGTAATCCCACGCGCGGACGTGTACGCGAAACTAATTATACGGCAGCCTAGGTGCTCCGGTTCGCAGCGGAACAGCGTTCTCTTCTAAGTTTGTCGCGTGCACGTAATTCTGTTCGGGTGTAACTGAATCTCAAAGTAGGGATCGCGTCACGGCGCAACGAAACCCGTCACTGTATTGCAAATTAATGCTCTTGTCTGTAACGGTGATTGTTGCGCCGATTTACTAGCTTTCATCGACCGAGAAGAGTATCGTTTTGCAGAGACCACATAGTTGGCAAGCATTGGACCTCGTATCCTCGACTGTTTGCACATACAGTCTAACCATTTATTAATCTTTTTACTCTAACTATTTGCACTCGGATGTCCCCTGAAGATGTCCCCTGAAGATGTCCCCTATGAGATGGACATCGTAAGTCTAGCAAATTCTTTTACTGGTTATGTAGAATACATTTATATGAAATCTTTGAAAAATCCATGTCTCCTTGAAGTTCTTTTATTGAAGTAGCAGGAGAAAGCAGATCAAAGTAAATAAAAAATTTTATAGCACATAACATACTTCGCGTAATTACAATTAATTAACTTTATGAGAATTTTGTAGCGGAATAATTTCCTTTCGTACAATTCGCCAGCATTTCCTTTGAGCATTGTGAAATTTCTGTATCGAGCGACTTTTTGATGGAAAAAGTAATAAAGGTGTTTATCTAGACAGTAATCTCAAATGGATCGACGCCCTGTTTAATCTGCTCTTAAAACCATTAAGTGCAGAATTTCAACTAATACCTTAAATTTTACGGCGTGTTCAAAGGAGTCGCGACTCGCTCGTATCAATTAAATATTCGAATATAAATTAACTATCCGGCTGAAAATCGAATAAGCCATGTCGTTTGGTTTCCAGATAAGACCGTTTGGTCATTTATGGGATATCGAATGAGAGCATTATTATTAAATTATCGCGAACCACGCGAGGAACAATTTAATCGAAACAAAACGTTAAAGAAATCGTATTTATCGATGCGTTTATCTTATCCGTATCAATTAAAGTAGCGTTTATTTTGTCGCGCGTTCGTAATTTATTAAAATGCCCGGCACGCGCGTAAAACTGAATCATTTTTTGTTTCATTTTGTCGCAAACCCCCAACAGATATCGTGGCTCACGTTCCGTATCTTTCAGGTGATTTTTCGATTTAAGAAGTTAGTATCTTGAACACCGAAACCTAAACGAACGCGTGATTTTATGTAGATCTTTTAGGTGAATTATTAATTTGCATTTGAAATCCTTTTACACTAGAAGAAGGTACCGTTCGTAAATAAGTCAAGCTAATAATCTGGATAATTTAATTTTCTGAGCGTAGTTATTACGTGACGATATAAAATTATATAGTCTTCTCGCCTCTTGATAACAAGTATTTATACTTAAATTTAATACCCAATTTATATAACGCGAGCAATTTATATGCCATGGGATCCTCGGTACAAGTATTTAATTAAAGAGTTATTGATCATGCTACCTGTGGAGAGTCAAGATACTCCGACGTTTAAAAATCGATCCATTGACTTCGCTATTCATTTCACTGACTCGAAATTTTCGTTATATAAAAAGACAAGTTTCTGTTATACGGGTGATTATACAATGTATCGGAATGAATAACTCTGAAATCTGAAAGAACAACTTTTACGCATTTTTCATTCTATATTTTTGATTTAGAAGAAAAATCGAGATAAATATTAAAATACTATCGTCACATTTTAACTGGTCTAAAGCAATTTAGAAATTTGATTTCTTTTTTTTTCAATTGCTTAGATGACTGTAGCTTACATATTTTTCACTCGACGATTTTTCTATGAATTTCAAAAGGATTTTAAAGGAAAATTAATAGTCCACCTACGAACCCATAAAATCGTAACTCCTTTTTATGTGCCCAACTGTGTACATATAATCCCCTTTCGGATCATTAACGATACACTGTTCTCGGACGTCTTAGGACTATTCCCACATGGTCGCATAAGCCTGGGGGAAATGATGCAATTCTTGAATAAATTAATAGAATACTACTTCAACCACTCCTCTTTTCTATGAATTTTCTTAAATTGCAGACGGAAAAATATGTTTCTGAACTATTATTTTTAACTAAACGAAAGGTGATAATTAGCTTTCTCGTTCGAGAAAAGCAGTTCCTGCTCGCGTTGTCTCAGTCAACCACACTTTAACGGAATGGCCAATACGCCTCTTGCTAATTGGCGTAATTAATTAGATTCCTCGGAGTATAATTTATCGACTGATAAACGCAAATAGCGTATGGCTTTGTCGCGACTTACGACTTCGCCACGCATGCTATACAGGGTGATTCTAGAAACTGGGACAGAGCGTACAAAAGCTTGCGAATTAAGAATTTGTTCGGAAAATTAAATGAGAAAGGATGAAAAGGAATGTGATTACAGAAATAAAGGTTCGACGATTTTCGGACAACTTATGACGGCTTTCATTTAATTTTTTCGTTAATAAGAAGATATAGAGAAACTTCATTTATCCCCATGTGAAATTTAATTCTCTTAAACATTTATTTTTTAATAATATCATTTCGCAAAAAAAAGTGAAATTAAAGTTGGATACGAATAAAAGTCTTAATAAAACTGAATAGGTTGGCGTGACACCAGGAATTCCTGCAGTGCGCCAAGCACCGCAAAAAATTCTCCCCTATCGCACATTAGTTCTATAGCGCGTGGCGCCTATTCGCGATCGCTTTCGAATGAAGACATAAACTACTACCGACAAGCGAAACCCAATAAACTACTTTTACCGTGCAGGCCCGAAGAGCAAGAGAAACGGCATCGAGCGATCCATTAACTTCCATACCAGTCGCGGCTCGAGACGAGACTGACGAATTCCGCTTGCATCGCGACGCAAAAAGTCCAACGAGAAAATCCACCGTGCCGCGAGCCACCACGATGGAAAGGGAACATCAGCGCGCCACGTAGGAAGTCGTCGCGTAGATCGTTAAGTAATTTCCCTGTCGGATTAAAGGGACTGGAGATTATGAAGAGGGTCCAGGAGCTTCACCGAGCGCGGCGTCGGTAGACGCCGAGAGAAAAAGCGAAGCTACGAAGAAAACGGTGAGTAATGCAACAGAGTCCAGCGAACACGAGCAAATCTTACAACATAGTGTTGCAGAAGTTTTTGGCGCTGGAAGGCCTAATCTAGGGTATTATTTTTATAATAAAAAATGATATTACATTTATTCGTTCAAAAAGAACATGTACTCTCTTTCTTTGGAATGATTCGTGATTTAAAAGGCTACGAATTTATCCCTTGAGTAATGGGAATTAATTTGAACTACGAGACATCTCGTAATTGCCAGTGAATGGGTTGAACTCCAGTTCTCTAAATGTCTACTTGTTCGTACTTGTTTTTTTCGTACAGATGTATCAGCATTACGTCGATCAATAATTCCTGTCACCATAATCAATTTATAAACGAAGACGAGACTGATAAAGTACGTGAAAATGCCACGCTTGAGCTTCACGAAAGGTTGCATGTTGCACGTAGGAGGAAGAGTCCTCGTCTCTGGTTTGGGAAAAAGACTCAGGGCTCCGTCTTTCACACGCATGTACCCGCGAAATCGGATTACGGATTTTAGTGTGGGCATCGCCTCTAAAACGCCTCTAAACCGCTCCAATCGGTTGGCCACCGCCGTCTTGCGTTGACGGTCCCGTGATCCCTCAGGGACACAGTTGAAGAATTTCTTAACCCTTTGGACGCGACGTTTCGGTGGACGGGCCACAGCGGAACTTAATAGGCGTAATTCGGTAAGTAACGACTCACCAGAAGGGACGTGGCTCACCTGGGCTTGTAAGGAGCTTAAGACTCCCCCGGTCGGTCAACCGGTCAAGCGTTGGACACTTGCTTTCAGGATGGCTTTGCGTTTGCGCTGTGCTGCACCGTGATCCATCGAGGAGCTATTTATTGGGTTGTCCGGAATGTCCACGTCGATTTTTGATAGGCGATACAGGTCTGAATATATCGAAGTGATTGAAAACAAATAACATGCATACATCCCTTAAAAGGTGGAAAGGTTGTGGAACAAAATGGCACCTGTGTAATTCAATAAATATATATATTAGGTTGTCCAGAGAGTTCGTGGCAATTTTCAAAAAAACTTCAAAGGCACATTTGAACTATTTCGTGAAGCTCAGCCTGGCATTTTCACGTATTTTATCAGTCTCGTCTTCGTTTATAAATTGATTATGGTGACAGGAATTATCGATCGATGTAATGCTGATACATGTTGAACATATTGAATTGCATAGGTACCGTTTTGTTCCACAACCTTTCCACATTTCAAGGGGTGTATGCATGTTAATCGTTTTCAACCACTTCAATATATATTCAGACCTATACCAACTACCAAAAATCGACATGGACTTTCCGGACAACCCAATATTAAAATGCAAACTTGTTTTTGAATGTTTCTTAACAATTGACACGAACTTTATGGACAACCTAATATTTATTGATAACGATACTCTTGTGTCTTTGTGTTCTCACTTAATATGTGAGTTCATAAGAGACTGTAATCTATACGTTTAAAAAAAAAAAAAAAAATGCCGAGTCATTAATCGCGAGAAATTTGTCAATATTTTAACCCTTTGCACTCGAAAGGTGACTCTCAGTCACCACTAGGTTTTCTTTAGGTTTAATTTCTATTGGAACTCGAAGTGTCAATAAAATGATTGTTTGACCCGACTCTCAAATCTCAAATTAAGGATCTCATTTTCGAAGTTAATCTAAGCTTAGCATTCGTGACAATAGAATGCTAAGAAAGCATCTCGAGTTGCTGATAGATACCAGAAAAAAGGCCTCGAGTGCAAAGGGTTGATATCTATTGGTTAGACCAACTAGATATTAATTTCTGACGATAGTTAAATTAATTATTGACAATACTTATTATTTAAACAATGTTGGGAAATATGATTTTGCTGTGATATTATTGTTTCACGAATTATTGTCTCGATCGAGTCAATGAGCCTTCGAAGCGACATGTCACGACATGTCACGCGGTTGTTGTTCGCCCTTGCCCCTCTCTTCTTCGATAACGAGCCGCGACCCTCGACCGAGACACAGGTGTGCGAGGGGCGAGAGCTCATTCATCGACGATCCTTCGGTCGGTATGGATCTCGCGATCGCGCGTCCGCGTCTCGCGCAAAGATTTGAGACACGATGTACAAATAAGAACCAGTACTTTGTATTAACTCTCAGATACAAGATAAATTGTATCGTCTACGAACCTACTTAACGCCATATATAATTCTCATTATTAAATAGTTCTATAGAGGCTTAAATAAATAAAAACGAAATAAATTCTAATCAAGCATTAACTTTCCATCTCTTGGTAATGGAAGTTCCTAATAATTTTCGTACTCTAACGTGTTCCTCAGTTTCAGTTGCGAACACTATGATATTCAGTTCTCTCGGCTCGTTCAGCTATCAGTATTATTGGAAACGGATTTAGTGGTTGGCTGGCTATGCGCTCCGTTCTGAGTTATGTCTGCGGTTATGCGTGCTGATTAAAATTACGACTCGTGTAGTATCTCGCGCGCGTCCCCCGCAGGAGAAGAATCAGGAAGAACGATATAGTATCTCTCTAAGCGACGTTCTAAGTAGACTGACAAAAGCAAGGGTTAAGTGAAAGACATTAGTTAGTTGAAACGCTCGCGATATTCCCAGCGCCGCAGTTCTTACGGAGCTTCAATTGGTGCGCGTGTGGTCTCTTGTTTAACTGTGAGACAAGCAATCAACAAAGTAATATACGCATGCACGAGCAATGGTACAAACAGGTTCGCACCGGAAACGCAACTTTCGATTATGTTTATTTATCCACCCGGAGTAATCGGAGAATCACTTTTCGAATAATGGGAGCGATAAACATTTCCTTCGAATCCGAAACTTCGACGCTGGAATTTCCGAGCTGGTGAAAGTAATGAATTTCGATTTATCGAACTTTTGCATAAATTAAAATGCCAATTGCACAGTAACTAATATTTTGTTTGATAACAAACTGCGCAATTAATTTTTATCAGCCAACAATTTTTTATTCTTTACAGCTTGAGTCTTAAATTGAAAAATTTTAAAAAATCCGGGAACATGTAACTTGCTTAATGAAATATCTCTGATTTGTTTTCCAAATTTTTTGACGCAATAGGACGAGAGAAATTGATCACATACCTAACTTTTATGATTTCCTGTTTACTCCCTCATCCGACGATGCAAACTTGGCAAAGATTAGCCTTTTTTGATAACCTATCGAACATATCATCGCAAATCGAAATCGTTAAGAGCACTTTTGACCCCCTCGATCGCCCCTTTTGCTCATTTCTGCCTGGTAGCCCCACCCCGATCCGGCTCGATCAACAAAAAGTATTCCAGTAATACAGAACCGTTCTATTTAAAGCCGACGAGATGTCTTAAGATCCAAAAGCGAAGAAAAACAATCAAAACTTTGGTTGCTGCAAGCTACACGCCACTTAAAAATCACAAAATACTCGACCTGAACATATCTCGTAAACACACGCCTGAAAGATTAAGAACACGCGCATAAGGGCACGCGGATTCCAATTTGTCGCGCTTAATAATAGGTACTGTACGGCTGAACCATAACTAATAACAGATATCGCTTGTTCATCGCGTCTCTCAAGTAACGACGCGAGACGTAAACGCGATCTGCTTCATCATCTGATACTCGGTATCAGGACGCAAGTTTCCTAATTATCGTTCTTCGATGGATACATTGTTGGAATGGATATCCCACTTGGGGAGAATTACATAGAAGCGACCACGTGCAAGGCAATCAGCGCGGAAATTACAATCCTCTTCGATGCTTTCCTGTTTCTCGGTACTTGTGATAGTTCCAGAGTTATTGCACCATTTAGACAAAAAAATCCAGTCGAAGATTCTGCGTTATCTTTTGGCTCGAGAGAACAAGCACTTTGCACTTTATCAATGTACAATTTATTACAATTGTGAAGGATGTCACAAAAAGGAAAATCCTAAAGTCTCTTTTGAAAAACCCTTTGTAATCTTCGATTCTTATTTAGTTCGTTCAAGTACTACTAGCCTACGTGTGTTTTACGTAAGATCGAACCTAAACTAGAATCTCTCCTAGCTTCCCTATATTTGTTTAAACGAAGCTCATGATGAAACGGAGCTCGATGCTTTCCTGTTTCTCGGTACTTGTGATAGTTCCAGAGTTATTGCACCATTTAGACAAAAAAATCCAGTCGAAGATTCTGCTTTATCTTTTGGCTCGAGAGGACAAGCACTTTGCACTTTATCAATGTACAATTTATTACAATTGCGAAGGATGTCACAAAAAGGAAAATCCTAAAGTCTCTTTTGAAAAACCCTTTGTAATCTTCGATTCTTATTTAGTTCGTTCAAGTACTACTAGCCTACGTGTGTTTTACGTAAGGTCGAACCTAAACTAGAATCTCTTCTAGCTTCCCTATATTTGTTTAAACGAAGCTCATGAATTAAAGCAATACGGTGAACACCGACTGCTGTGTACACGTAGCATTAACGTCCCTTTTGGCGAGGAATGTGTTAACGAACACACTAGCCTGGAAAAAGCGAAGAAGATGAGAAGCCTGGAATGACGGATAACGAAGGCGCAAGGATCCTAATTGTGGATCTACGTCAGATCACCGAGAAACCTGTACCCTCGTCTTCTTCGCGTACGGATTTAAAAACCATGGAAGATACATTCCTCGCAAGTTTAGCGAAGTGTTTAATGAAGTACGAAGTATAACACTTCCGACACGGTTCTGTTATTAACGTCATAAAGAAGAATTACTACATGCTTTCGAGTCGTGTGATAGATTGTGTAGCCGTGACGTGTCCATTGTGAATTCTTGGCGTGGAACGTTTCCTTCGATACGATCGGAACGGAAGATTATACGGCACGAAGGGTACACTGTAGAACAGGTGTTTTTGTTGATATACTAGGTGTATCCGTAAGCAATGTCATTTTTTTTTTTAAATTCTCAAGAACTTGCAGTGTATTAATAACAATTTAGCGCAACATACACATTGTAGTTAAATACAGGCTGGGCCGGACAGGTGTGACAAGCCATAACTCTGTTATAAATGTCATCATCCAGTTAGTCTGCAATGGATCTTTATGCAAAGTAAAATCTTTGTAAACGTACCTACAAAAACTGAACCTTTACTTTCAATATTTTTTATATTATTGGCTACTGTATCCATTCTATAGTTTCTTGCACGTTCAAATTTTTTACAAATGCATACAAATCCGCAGTCTAATAACAAGATAGTATTTGTTACAACTGTGCCTCGTGGCTGATCTTGGTGCAAATTGAGACGAATACTTCGCGTTCAGTCAAAAACAATATTACTCGGAATTTATTGTTATTAATTTCGTCAAACTAATTCGACGACAAGTATCTGTAGACGAATTTATCGACCCGTCATACTTTTTTGCCTGACAGTGAATGGGTTAAAAAGTTTCGACACCCGAAACGATTAAACGAAATCTCGCGAATTTCGCTTCGCCATTTAATGGTTCCCGGAAAATTACAAATGGACAAAGTCGAGATGGAAAATTTCCCATCGAGAAACTTCCACCGACCTCCAGGCGTCCCGCGAAGAAATATCCGAATGCGTGGGCGTACGGGACACGTGCTGTGAAAACTCCGTGTATTATCGCACTTTCGCACTGTCTTCTTCAACGACGTCGTTTCCCGGTTCGCCGCGCTCCCGGTATTATTTGATATTGTTAGAGATTCGTTTATTTGGCGAGCGCTGTTGAATAGCTCGCGTGGAAGTTTCAGGTCTCGGCCGAATTAGGGCCCCGTTTACGAAGACGAAGGGAAAGGCGGAGAAAAAGACGTGCGTGCGGTAACAACCGAGAGACGAAGGATTTGTTTCGTGACGTAAATTACATTTAAAAACGCTGATTATCGTGAATGTTCCCCATCGAAAGAACATCCTTTCTGGCATACTTTTTCTTTTTTACTCTGTACGATTTCTCTTTGACAAGACCCGTTTCCCAACGAGGCGTTAACCTCTTCATCGGTGAATTATTTCGTTGGAAGTAAAAAAAGGTCTTCATTTCTGAGAGAAATAAAAACTCCAACCGATATCGATTTCCAACACCTGTCCATCTTGCGACGATGTTGCGTGTTGTACATACCGTTGTTTAAGAAAATGGTTTAAGATGAGAATCTTCAACGGATGGCTTTATCAGTTGTTTCGTGTTCCGTATATTTACGTTGTCATAATCTGGATTGCCGAACGTTCAAGGATCTGAAAGATTTAATATTTAATAAAAAAAAAATGTCTGTTTTCTTAGAAAGTGCATCAATAATTAGGCAAAGTTTGACGAAATTAATTATTAAAGATTTGATATTTCCTGAAGAAAAAAATGTCTGTTTTCTTAGAATGTGCATGAATAATTACGCAAAGTTTGACGAAATTAATAACAATAAATTCCGAGTAATATTGTTATTGACTGAACGAAGTATTCGTCTTAATTCGCACCAAGATCGGCCACGAGGCACAGTTTACAAATTACTCCGAAAGTGGAAACATAATTCACGTCCCAGCAGTGGGTGGAAGTTTCCGTTAGTTTCGAAGATCTCTAACAATAATTCGTAACGAAAATTAAGCAGGACCGAAGCCGAGAAAGAAACGTGCGTAACGACTGTTCCCCAAATTATACACTGCTCGGAATAGTTAGAAGGTCGTCTGGTGTTTAATGGTGTTTAGTATGGTATCTAATACATTGGGCAAGTAGGACTTTACGAAATCGTTATTTTATAAAATAGACCAACGAAATAGAAATATTACAGCGTAATAAAAATTTAACGAACAAATTAGTTCATACTAAGACGTTAGGTTGTCCGAAAAGTTTCTTTCGTAATTTGCGCTCAATTATTTGTGCGGTAGTGTTTATATAAATAGACAATCTAATGTCTTAAATGTCGATGTTGTAACAGTAATGGAGCAAAATGAATCGTACACAGTTCAATAATGTAACATTAGACATAAAATATTGTGCATGTATTACTTATTAATAAAACGAAAGAAACTTTCGGGACAACCTAACATAAATAATAAAGGTAGAGAAGGATAATTTGTCCACATTTGAATGAATCAAAGGTATAATTTGTCCACAATTGAATGAATTGAAGAAAACACGTAGATATAAACAAGAGGGAAGCATAACATGACGTACGTATGCGTGGGTGGGTACGTGTGCAGGAAACAAAAATAAAGAAGACAGAAATGTATCGAAGTTCGTTGTCTCGTCTGCTGTTGGTCTGAGCGCGTATGGATCTATGCCAAGGAAAACATTTTTAAGCTACAATGATACTCGTACTTTAGCTACAGATGACGACAGTCTTTTCCGACGAGAATACTTTTCCAAGGAACACCGCACGTAGAATCTAGAAATTCCTAATAGACCAAAACTGATGATTTTGACAAAATCATCACTTCGGGCTTCGAGATTTCATTTCAAAAAATAATTTTTCTTCTCCTGAAGATTGAAATAAAATACATGGAATGATGTACGTTTTGCAAGATAAAAGAAAATTCACGGAATAGAATGTTAAGTGACTTCAGCACGAACGTTCAGAAAGTAAGATCAGATAATGCGACGTCAACTCGTCGCATTCTTGACGAAGGAGAAAATTACGGTGACTAGTCGGCACCAGCTATGCAATTGATAATCGCAACGGTTTCTTTTCACTCGAACGGTCGCGCTGTGCGCGATGGCGTTATCAAAAACGATCCGACGCGTAGTCAACTTTCTAAGCGCCACGGTTGAGACTTTCAGCAAATAAAATCCGTCGACCGGCATCTAATATCACCAGGAACACCGCGCTTGTATCGTGTATCGTTACCAGAAAAAACAATGCCATTCTAACCAGTGGCGACTTTATGTCGGACCTGTCAACATCAATTCGTCGATGACTGCGCACGACCAACCCGGCGACAGCGTTCGACCGCATCCAGCCACGTCTAACGCTATCTAATCCAGCCATGAATCATTATCATTTTTAACGAAGGTCTAACGCCACTTAGTCTTATCGCCGATTCTATCGGAAGTGATACCGTGCTAGTGTAAAGTAAATAAGAAAATTAACAGTTTTAATTCACAACTAACAGGACCTCACCGTGTCACGATTCCAGTTATACAGCATATTTTAAAGAAGAAACAGGAAGCATTGTCAGTTTTAACTTGAGATTCAACCGTATCTAGCTTCGTCACCAGTTCTCTCGTTACCGTAGTTAAGCGAAATGAAATAGTATTTTTTGGGACGCATCGACTTTCGTTTTATTTGTATGTCAAGGGGTTTAATGGCAGGCTACTAACGATCGCTAGAACTAGGGGTGTGCGGGATCCCGGTCGGGACGGGAATTCCTCCCGGGATCGGGATGGAAACCCCGAGAATTTCAGAATCCCGAACACATCCGGGATTCCCGAGAATTTCAGAATCCCGAACACATCCGGGATTCCCGAGAATTTCGAGATCCCGAAACCATTCGGGATTCCCGAGAATTTC
>NC_071980.1:5825413-5830162 GCF_026283585.1 Hylaeus volcanicus | reverse complement strand
CCGAGAATTTCGAGATCCCGAAACCATTCGGGATTCCCGAGAATTTCGAGATCCCGTACATTCGAATTGCTGACATTTTCAAGAATAACAACACTTTCGGAAATCCCAGATATTACTCTATATCTGGAACCATTCGGGAATCCCGAATCAACTCGGGATCCCGCATAAACTCGAGAATCCCGAATATTCTCCGGAATCCCGAATCAACTCGGGATCCCGCATAAACTCGCGAATCCCGAATATTTTCGGGAATCCCGCACACCTCTAGCTATAACCCGTGATAGTAAAACTCGAATCCTCTTACAAGCAATTACATACGGTGTCGCGGTATACTACCTACGAAACTAGTCGGTTTCTAAAGTCTGGCTGTTTATTTGCCAGAAGTCGTCTCGAATGAGGGGGTGAGGGGGTGGGGGCAGGAGGAAAGAAAAGGAGTATATCCAAAAGAACGAGTCGCACGATAAACAGACCCTCGCAGGGCGCACAAGCAGCGAAAATAAAGGGGTAAAGCGAGAGACGGGGCTCGTAAATTTGCTCCTCCTTTGTAAATCGAAAAGAATAAAGGAGGCAGCAACAATGGCGATATGTTAATCATAAATTTCGACGGGCGTGCGTGCACCGTCCACACGGCAGGAGGATCGCGGAAAGGGGAGAAAAAGGAGGAGCGAAAGGTTGGCGGGAGGGCAGCAACCAAAACGAGAGGGTTGAAGTGGAAGACGAACGTGGATGAAGAGGATGAGGATGGGATTAGATACCGGGATAGCAAGAGATGGAGAAACGGTTAGTTAGATGGTTAGGGTGAGACAACGAACCGAGAGTATAGCTTTGATCAAAATGAACGAGACGTTCATTTATTATCATTTGAGTCTATTATTTGAGCTGTTCGTTGTTAAAGTGGAGGAGTCCATTTCGGTTTAATTTTATATATAAAAGGTTTATGTTTCGATCAGTGATTATTATAACGACTTTTATCCAGCAGAAATACTGATAGATGTACTTTATTATTAAAGAAAAAAATTCTAAAGCCTCCTTTAGAGAACGGTTTATTACTACAAAAGTAGGCCGTGGCTGGACAATAAGTAAGCATTTGAATTCAATGTAGCAACAAATACAAGCAGTATGATTCACTGTACGAGTTACAAGTTGCAATTGGCCATTTCCTTCCATTAACTGGCGGAAATGTTATCCTATTTTTGTGAAATGATAAACATTCATGAATATTTTATAATACTGATAATACCGAGAATACCTAAATTCCAGTCTCGATTTGGAATGGACTATAATCGCCTTTTCCTGAAACCGTTAACTTAATTCTGTTGCAAATAATAGAAATAAAAAGTCGACCATTTCATCTCAGTAAAAAAAACCAGTAAAAACTCAATTCATACAATGTATGCTCTCATAAAACCGTGCACCTTTTGCATGAAATCATTTTATATACGAAACTTGATATTAAAGTTATTTAAGGCGATAAAATTAGCGATTACAAACGCAGTAAACTGCTCGCATAATTGTTAAATACAAGAGGAGCAAAAAACAGATTCAAGAAGTCGTATGCAGACTCGAATAAAGGTGCGAATGGAACGTAATTGAGGAGTTATGGCGACTGCGTAATGACAGTGATTCATGCAAATCGAGAACCAGACCGCTGTTTCCTCTGTCGAAACGCGTCGCAAACGGAAGCAGCTTCTGAATTGCATGATTATAATCCTCAACTACAAGGACGAATGAAAATGTTTGCCATCGCTTGAAACACATCGTGATAAAATAGCGCAATAGTTCTACACCATGGAGCATAACTATAGCACCACTCATATTTTAAAATGTTTCGAACTTTAGGGTAAGAATAAAAAAAGATCAATTACATGAGATTTCTATTACTCTCTCTGAAGTTGCTTTCGTCCCATATAATTAATTGTATTGGGCTGTCTGGAAAGTCCATGCCGATTTTTAGTAGGCGGTACAGGTGTGAATATATCGGAATGGCTGAAAACGATTAACATGGGTGCATCCCTTAAAAGGTGGAAAGTTCGTGGAACAAAATGGTATTTATAATCATTCAATAAATACGTATCAAAATTCAAATATGCCTTCGAGTTTTTCTTAAAAATACGCATGAACTTTCCGGACAACCCAATATTTCGTACCGGCTAAAAAGGTCCGAAATATTAAAAAGTATCGATGGTGTTATTGTTACTCTAGACAGTTTATTAGAGTTAGAGGATCCTGCCAGCAATTGAACGCTGTCAGATCTTGCACCGGCGCATTAGCTCGGTGGTTGTCAATTTCGACTGGCAATATGAGAAAGAAAAAGCTCCGTCGAGTCGACAGATCAGACGGAGCTGACAATAGGAGATGGACAGTATCGGGACGATAAAGTCTGGGGACAGTCGATGGGCGCGGTCAGGAATCGTCATCAATTTCGTAATCGACAGTCCCGTCACGTTAAATGGATCTTCATTAATGACATAACGCAGGAGGGTCCTAGGCATCTCGACGCGTCGGTCAACGACGCATAGGTATCGCGTTACATTGGCTCGTATCGGCATTATAATGCCCGGGCCGGTTCCGAGGTCCCCTTAATGGACTTGATTGATTTTCGTCGTGTGCCCAAATCGCTGGACAGACGCATTAGTTTCGAACGGGCAGCATGGGGCACCGTTGGTCTGCGTCGTGGTCTTCTTTTCTCGGTGGCTTCGCGTCGTCTCGCCCTTGCAGCGCGGTGGCAACTTGACGTGGCTTATCCGCGTCGCCGACACGGGCCCCGTCCGCTCGTAGGAGGCCCTTGTCAAAGCTTCATGCATCGCCAACGAAACGGAGCAAAAAAGCCGAATCGAGATTGAATCATTACTTTTATTGCACTGCGATGCCACATGGTATCGCGTATGATTAACCCTTTGCACTCGGAGTCTTGCAACTTCGGAACCGTGTAATTTATTATAACGATACTTGGGTTATATGGATCTTTAAACACCGCGGGGCATTGTGAGCCGTTCGATCGGTAAATCCATTAACTTTGGGGAACAATAAGTGGAGAAACGTGACAAAGTGGTGTACGTTGTTTTTTCAATTCCGTTTAGTATGTAGAATCAAGCGAACAGTGTCTCCCATGAGTTTATCCTGTGTAATCACTAGACTGCGGATCTTTATGCATTTATAGGAAATTTGAATGTGCAGGAAACTACGAAACGCAAACAATGTGCATGAATATAAAAAGAAAATTGAAAGTAAAGTTCATGTTATAATATTTGCAGAATAAAATAAATTCCAATTTAAGTTAAATTTTTGTAGGCACAGTCGCGAAGATTTTATTTTGCATAAAGTTCCGCAGTCTGGTAATCGCTAATAAAGTTTGCCTGGACTTACTCGGAAGAGGCATCTGAGATTTGAAAGAAACAAAGTACCAAAAGTAATCGAAAATAGGAAGAAGGACATGTGTCAAAAACAACGGAGAGAAAAATGGAATACCTACTCCAAAAAACAATTCGATGAGAAAAAGCTCGAACAACTTTGCATGTCGATTTTTTACGCTGCTCCGTGTAAATTAAGTTTCAATCCGAAAGGCAAGAATTTCAATCCAACAGGTAATTTAGTGATCCGTCGTCTGGTCAGGTGGAAGGAATGCGATCCACTCATTGATACATCGTATTTGCACGCGAAATTCAGCAACTGGAGCGTCGCGTGTCTATTTTTAACTGCGTCAAGCGCGTGTTGCGATTGCTTAACTAACGGTTACAGCGTGGAATGCAACATGCATCGTCGATGATGATATGCCGAGGTGATAACCGAACCACGTGTGCGTGACTTCCGCATATAGATCGACGATTTCAGATCGATTGGATCGTTTCAAATTTTCATCACCACTCATCTTCGATATCTTCATAATTAGCAAAGTAGAGAAAGTTTAAAAAAAAAAAAAGAACAACAAGAACATAAATATTGGACATATTAGGTGGACCAGAAAGTAACGTCGTTTCTTTCACATTAAATTCTAACAAATAAATTCGCAACAAGTTTTTAGTTTTGATCAATTATGTTCGCACTCTTTACCAACAACCTTTTGCTATCCAGTGTGCAAATTTTCAAACTCAGATCGATTAAATCAATCGGTGTACAATGACCTGATACACGATAAACAAGTATTGACATCTGTAGAAACGACATTACTTCCTAGCCCCCTTAATAATTATGAATCGAAAACATACAATCGATTCGAATAGATATTTGTTGCAATCGTATTTGTATGCAATTATAAATGAGCAAGACTAGCACACCCTTCGTATAGCGAATCACAAAGGGAGGAATGTAAATTAGTCTGCTCCAAATTGTAACGATATTCTATTAAAAGGTGCGAAAGATCATCAATAAACATCTCATTCTTCAGAACCCCGGTGAAAAGGGCCGTGGGACCTACAAAGAGGTTCCATTAATAACAATTTCGGAGAATGGACGCCGCCACACTTGGACCCCCCTCGATCCAACTAATATCGATTACGGACAGCGTTGACCCCTTCCCAGGGGTTAATAGTTTTCGAGGCTGTCTCCTTGCGACAAAGGTATTAAAGGGCTGCTACGTTAAGTGAAACTTCATTTATCATTTTTCGACCGCGTACCTTCAAACACATGGTCCTACTCCAATACGACCCATTCACTGCCAGGCAAAGCGTTTCGCCTTGGACGCAAGATTTAATACAGACGTGCAATCTAGGTTATTTTAATTTGATAATAAAAATTGATATTAAATTCGTG
>NC_071980.1:5809723-5825403 GCF_026283585.1 Hylaeus volcanicus | reverse complement strand
TATGCGTGGTCCAAATCAACCTCGCGATACGGAAACGAGATCTAGGTAATTTAAATTGATAATAAAAATCGATATTAAATTCGTGACTCAAAAGGGTATAAAATTATCCCTTGAGTAACTCCAATCAATTTCAACCACGAGACAGCCCATAGTTGCCAGTGAGAAATCGGTTATGCGTGCTCCAAATCGTCCTCGCAATACGGAAACGGGATAAATACTTGAGGCGACGGTGATCCTGACAACGCGTAACAAGATTATCATTTTGGACTCGGTAGTGACAACGCCGTCGGATTCGGTAATGGCAATGCTTTCGTTCAACAATATCCGCGCGATTTACGAGCGAGCGGTAGAGAATGCATCGCGGAGTCGCTGATGGCCTCAAGATGATGCATCCGATCGTTATCGGTATTCGGCGGGCTGGTATACACGGGACTCGCTCCGAGCGGCTCCGATTTCGCATCGGCTCGGTTCATCGCGGCGGACCGCTCTCCGCTTTGCTCGGGTTCGTCGATTCCCCCGCTGATTGCAATTAAGCTTTTTGCTGGAAATTCATGTATTCGTTCTGGGTGAAGATTACCGTGTACTTCGCGGCTGATTAATAGCGCGCTGCTAGTGTACATACCAACCGTCTATAAATTACGTATCGAACGTCGCAAATAACGATTGTTCCCTGGTAATTACTAATTATTTTTGTAACACGCCGGTGATAGCGGTCGAGGTGTACTCGGGGTCCCCGCGACTTACGCGGTACTTTTTATGCGCGGGTTTTGTTTTACGCGGTCGATAATGACACGATTTACGCGGTACTTTCTATGCCCGGGTTTCGGTTTACGCGATATCGATTTACGCAGTCGGATAAAAATCTCCTTATGCGTTATTTGCGTACAAATCGGTGCGTATCGGTGTCCAAAACTTCGCTCGTTATTCCAACGTTGCTTCGGGTGATTTATGGACGAATGATCGATCGGTGATTTTTAAACAGTAATTTCTTATGATGTTTGGCGTGAATTTATTGGGTGAAGTTAATTGAAAAATATATTAAGAAATACGTTTATTATACATGTTTTGTAAATTGCTTTCACCAGTTTCACACGCTATCAAAGATTAATTGCACCGTAGGAATAAAGATTTTTCATATGTCTAAAAATCACGGAGATAATTAGAACGATGAAGGTTATTGACCCACCCTGTATATCAATTCTATTTGTCGCAGCAGATAGACAATGGTCATTGAGTGAATACAATATACACCGACTTTCATGAGGCTTTTGATACCATCAATCATAATCTTCTTATTAGTAAGTTAAATGCTTTAGGCTTTGAAAGTAGCATCGTCGTTTGGATGGCTAGTTATCTTTTAATAAGTAACTCTTTGTAAAATATAACTGCCATTTCTCCAAATCTATGACTGTCTTATCAGGTGTACCACGAGGAAGTCGATCAGGTACATTTCCATTTAATCTATTTCTTTAATATTTGCAAGAACCTCCAACATTTTTCAGACACCCTGTATATTCCATCATACTATGGGATTTTTATTTCTAATTTCCTAGGAATGCTAGAATAATTCAAGTAGTTCCCCTTCACGTTGCACTTAGCATTCCTTGTTACTTTTCTTGCTACTAACAGTAAGTCCCATTTGATCAGCGGTGGCATAAAAGCACTCCAACTTCCTATTTTCTCACGTTCCTTACTAAACTTCTGTTACGTTAACACATTTAGATATTTAGATATTTTAGATATTTTACGGCGAGGATAAAAAATTACAAGATATGTTTTGAAATATCAATGTCGTAAATATGTAGCGTATAAATTAAAAAGATTTTCATAATTTTTATACATCACTTTTCCACATATAGAATAAGTGTAATTAGTTACAAAAAAAAATCATTCAAAAATAGTACCGAAAAGAAAGAGAAAGAGCTATAGACCATCCTAGCAGAACGAACGAAAGTAAAACGAGTATCTCGCGTTTAAGAATGCATGCTAGTTTGCTGGTACACGGGTAAACGGTTCGCAAGCACAAGATCGTTTCCAAAACAATCTTGAGTAACGGTATTAATTGTAAATCGGCCGAACGTTCGTCGGCATTCTTTCGGGATTAGTTTCATTTGAGTTACCTACGTCCGGGATATTTCAATTAAAAGCAGTAGACCAATCAGTCGCTCAGCGCGCAGCGTGGTCTATCGCGTGGGTGTCAAGAGCTGCGTTGCTGCAGGGGTTCCTGGCTTTCGCTTCAACAACTATGCAATAACACGTGTGTCCCGTGCTTTCGTGTTTCGCCTTCAATTATCTTACATCGGTACGAATAAATTACCTTTGTTCTCGGTACGGGTTCGTCGATTCGACGCCGTTTCCGACTCTTTCCGTGGAACGGTACTCGGAATGGGCTGCTTGGCTCCTGAACACGCACACGACTTATTTCATGGACGCCCGATGGAATAAAGTTCACTTGCGAACTGAGAAAAAAAATATCGGTTTATATGATATACTGGGAGGTCAGTGGAGAACTTGAACCAGATTTGTCGTTGAAGCGGTTGAAAGAATTAAAAATAGGGTGTAAGGCAAAATTGAATATTTTTTAAACTTGATTAAAGAAGGCAAGATGCTTGGTTACACAGAATATGCAATGTATAAACAAATACATTTTGTGTAGAGTATCGTGCTTGTTTTATATGAAAAATTGATATAATTATTTTTCTTTAAACATATGAAAGAATAAATATTGAATAATTTCTACGGTACCCCGAATTAATGCGAATCCATAACCGAGATCAAAATACGTCAGCGTACATGCATCGAGAAATGACACAAAACCGTGGCCAAATACTGCGGCGATTCGTGGTCCATGACCGCAACGAGGAAGCGCCAAGAGACACGTGAGAAGATGCACGCGCACACATGCAACGGTCATTGCTTCAACTCGACTCGAAATCGTACCATTGGAAAAAACCGCAACCACTTCAAGACATATGTGCATATAGTGACTCGCATTAATAATCGTGCACAGTGGTACTTCGCACGTTATGGCATTTTATACACATATACCTATATAAACAATTTACATATCTATAGAGATTTATTACATTATTCATTTACTTTTCTAATTTTCACTGTAAACAGACAATTACTTCAAAGTTGATTGATCGACTGCAGATGTTATTGTACATCCGCAGTCTATCGATTGATGTTTACAGCGATTTTGTTCACAAATTCAAACTTCGAATCATTATTAGTTTCTATTTCAAACTATTTGCTCCTATTTACGATACAAATGTCTACCGTGTCGTCTTGCGCTGTCCTTTCAATTTTCATTGTTCTGGACTAGTCGACCAGAACACCTTCAACACGTGTTCAAATACATAATTTCACCGTGTGGTAAGAGCAATTCTTTGTCTCTATAACGGACCAAATACATAACAAATGTCGTATGAATTTTTATAAAGATCGAGTGCCATATAGTGCCTTGTACTTTATTTTAATAATTAACCAACGTTCTAATACAACCTAAAAAACGAAATAAATATACATATACAGATTGTGAAGTCTGTAACGCTTTCAGAATAATTTCCATATAAGACTTTTTTAAATCGACAAATGAAGACGATTACCAATCGAGTTGCTATTCGAACGACTCATAGATAAACAGAAGGTGCGAAATTTAAAACGATCAATGGCTAGAGAAAATGAATTCGTTCGCACGGTGCAATTACGGTCCCTAACGATAGTCACACCGTATGCATCGTGGCTCGCATCACTCCGTATTACTATATCGTACTTTGTATGTACGTGCACGCAATAATGCGTGTTCGAGCGGCACGATTTCCATCGTGGACTCGTTAATGAACTTTTGTCGCGGTACTAGCTATTATCGCGTCGTTTCCGTGGCGCTCTGCAATCGCGATATGTTAATGCTCGCACGACTTCTCAAGAACTCGCTCGATCCGCACGAACGTTGCCTTCCTTCGGAGCTATGCGCGTACGAAGTGTGCGAAATCCTTATTTAGATATAACTTTCGGATAACGAGAAAAAGACAAACAACCTGTCATTCATTACTCGCGTAATAGACTAGCAAATGTAGACGATACAATCAGATATTTCACAATTAAGGCCCAACGCACACGGGCGGAACCGATTTGAAATTAGTGTTGCAAACCGTTTGCGCTCTTTGTTTTACCTACCCCGCTATCTTTGTTTTACGTAGAGTTTGTAGTGTTACGTAGGTTTTGGTTTCAGAGTGGTTCGAAAGTGATGTGTTGCGCCCGTGTGCGATCGGCCATCAACGATTGAATACAACCGTCGCGAATAAATCTCTGAACGTTGGTTTCATTCACCCGTTCGAGTAAAATTCGTTTCGCCTCCGACACGCACCTTGTCCAATTTTCAGCGACACGAAGCCCCCAAGATGCTCGTGTTGTCGGTCAAAAAATGATTCGTGCGTAGAAAGAATCGATGGAGGCCGTGCGACACCGAAACCCAGATAACATTACTGCGCATTCCCATCGGTTCGGCTGCCGAGAATGATAAAATAAATACTTGTTACCAGCCGATATGGCCGAAACATCGAATCGACCCGCGATATAAATTACATTGGGGGGCATACATACGGGCTAATGCCGTTCGTATAATTCAATAGCTCTCGGTGGAACACACAGGGTCTCGTTCAACGAGCGCAAAATGCAGCTTTGTGCACGCTGTCTGAAAGGCTCTCGTTAATGCACGTAACGATGGACGTACCGAAGGACCCCCAAGTGCGAAAAGTTAGATGGTACGTTATTATTTTTAGGACCAATAAATATTTGTCGATTTAACTGCGTCCACGTCGCCCTAGGTGTCGATTTATCCGTGAAAGGATTAGCATACGAGGGCCCCTTTCACGGGGGATGGCGTCTTCGACGGGATCGATCGACGATGTAATTGATTTAGTGAATCGCCATCGATCCCCCTGTCCCTATAAATCACGGGATCTACTGTGCCTCTTAGGACCATCATTTGTTATCATTAAGTCCTCTGTTTACCGATTCCTGGTATCGTGGAGGCGCCCAAGTCTATTTTTCGCGAATCGGTCACGTACGCACCGCTGAGTCTGAAGTCTGAATCTTTTCAACGTCTAACCATTCGACATTCTATTAGGTTGTCCGAAAAGTTTCTTTCGTGAGTTGCATTCAATTATTTTCTGTGGCAGTGTTTATATAAATAGACAATCTAATTTCTTAGACATTGATGCTGTAACAGCAACGAAGCGAAATGAATCGTACACAATTCAATAATGTAACATAAAACATAAAATATTGCGTATATATTAATTATTAATAAAACGAAAGAAACTTTCGGGACAACCTCTTATATGGTTCCGAATAAATTCTTCGAAATTTCCATATCTTAGAATTATTTCACTAGTACATTCAAAATATACTTAGATAAAATGTGATACACGTGCAGACATCCTTCCAACGTAGGCTACTCTATCCTAGACCGCGTGTACATTGCTTTGTTTAAAGAATCTATCGCTACAAGAAAAAACTAGTATTAAGTGGTGTTTAAAACATTTTTTCTCAAAATTTAACCCACCATTTGCGCGGCGTTTATCGCGTTAGAAGCGAAGTTATAGGACGGGATTATCGATAAACTTCACACTTAGCAATGTAAGCAGATTTTCCTGATAAATAACGGCTCCGCTAAAGCAGCTCTCGGTCCCGATAACAGCCGAGGAGAAAGCCTTACTTTAATCTATCGAATTACCTAGCCGCGAGATTAAATCCTTTCGACTCTGTTTCCTCAACAAATTACATCTCTATCAATTGTACCGCTCTCGATGAACGGATAACTGTTTCTCCCATTGACAATGAACACATCTACCATTCAGGTGTCGGGACACCGTTGTTGCGTGTGCCGTAAGACATGTGAAAGGGACACGCTCGTCGAAATTGCTTTCGCGATAACGATGCTATCGACCATTGCCGTGAATTATAAAGCATTCGCGACATGTACGCGAACAGAAACAAGCATGTTCGGTGTTTATCGAGCACCGTTTGACAACGCGAAAATTACGTCTTATCTGGCGGGCTGTCGATCCCGCTGCACGTGTCGATTTTACGCCATCAGGAAGCTCGTACGGATATCGACCGGCGGATAAGGCTTGCTGAAACGATAAACTACACCACGAGCGGAATGCGTGCCACACTTTTGGCGACGTCGGAATCCAGACAGGAATCTCTCTTTCTCGTAGAGTTTAAACCACAATCCTATCTACAGAACGCGAGGAATGCGAAGAGATAGTCCAGCTCCTACGGATAACGCAGAAAAAAATCAAATTTCTGCTTGACTGCTTCCCGAGAGCCGCGACAATTCTCTGTTTATTGCGCGCAGCTGGATAAAATTTAGAGGACAAAATATTGCAAGTATCGGTGGATACTAACTTAGGCTTCCGGATGTAAGCCGTGTTCTTTGAATAAGATCCTGCGACGTTTCGCCGGCATCGCAGCTAGCTTCTTCGAGGGATATTGCTTTACCATTTGACCTCCGAAGAAGCAATGCTGGCGAAACGACGGAGTATGTTACTCAGAAAATATGGCATAGCCTCGGAAGTCTCGGTTAGTATCAACCTTTTAAATGTATAGTACGATTCGAGCGGTATATAAACTGTTACGAAATTTGTTTGTTTGTTAAGAAAGTGTCCCCATATTTGCATACGAGCGAGGTTGTACATAACATTTTTTTTTTTATTACGCTATTGATATTGATATCGCTCATGCTTCATTCCTGAGCATATTGACAAATACATTGTAAATTAAATCAATCGGTACACATTACAGAATTAAACAAACTTAAACTTAGGTACATTGTAGTATTACGCAAAACTTAAACTTAGATACAATTACTATATAAGCACAGTATAGATGTTAGTATGCTAGAAACGATATGTAATTTACGACGATAAGCCATGAGGTTTTGGAAACTTGAATATAATTAATAAGGGTTGAATCATTGGTTTGCTGAGGAAAACATCTATTGTATGTAAAGTCCAATTTTACAAAGATTACGAATCATGTTACTCCTATACCAATTAAGGATTCGACATTGCCATACTTAATACGTAACAATTTGAATATCATCATTTTAGCCCCGAAGAAGTTACTTATACTGGCGAAAGGAGTACCAAAAGGACGGCGGCTTACACCCGGAAGCCTCGGTTAGTATCAACCATGAAAAACCGGACCGTAAAAGTCTCGGATATCTTATTTTAAGTATTATTTTATGCAACCTTTACCTGCTAAGTGAAATTCATTGTACGAGGTCTTCAGTTCTTCCGCATCTAGATTATGCAGAAGATAATTTGGTCTCTGCGCTTCACTAACAATAAGTACAAAACACTGGTGAAAAGAGTGTAACAAAGATTCTTAAGGTATGCTTCCCTACGAAACCGGTCGTCCCATGTCAGCGATACTACCATATTTCTTGAACTATATTATAAACAGGTTGAAATTTGTCATACTGCCCGATAGAAGAACGATAGTTGATCTGACGATATGAATTTACTTGCGAAAAAAGATGTGAAAAATAATCCACGTGTCGGAAATGAAACTCTTGTGATTGTTAATATATTTAAACGAAATTAGAAAATTATGTTCCTTTTCTTTTTCTGTGGTATACTGATGCAAATTAAAGTGTCGAACCCGTAAAAATATAAACAAGGTTGTATTAACTGTGTATAATATCGTTTGAAATTTTGATACTGTCTTCGCAGTATCGCTTTGGTGTTAAGGAAAAAATTGAGATTAATTTCCGTGGGATGCCAATTCCCGATTCGATCGTCTGGACTATGTTTAGAACCGTCGCAATCTTTGAATTTGATAAACAATATAATTGGTTGCTTAATCTATCAATCGACCGATGACCTAATTCTATCCCTAGCACGTTCACCCAGACTTGAGTGCTACGTACACGCTGTGTTTCTGTCGATTTACTGTCTGACGAACAACTTAATTTGTTAAGCTTGAAAATATTGTTAGATCTCCAGCATAAACATCTTCTTCGTTGCGAACAATTATTTAAAATATCTCATGATCTAATCATTTTTGTATCACTTTACCCTGATACTTTTTCACGTGGAACGAAAAAGGATTCAATCTATGCAAAAAAAAGGATACATTTCCATTAAAGAAAAATATATAACATGAAATACATGTTAAATAAATTATGATTAAATTGTAATCATTGACGTGGTCACTACTAACCCCGTAGTTGATGTGACCTTGCATAAAGTAATTGAAAAAAAAAAAGAAGTCCGCGTAAAGAACAGAAGACGCGTTAGTTTTTAACCAACCCAACTCGAAATAGTTAAACGAACGACTCTCGCGACGACCGAGAGCCTGCTTGTTTGGAGTGTCGCGGGTGGCCCTTCTAAATGAGGGTGGGAGAAAGTGGCAACGCAAAAGGTGCAACGAAACGGTTAATTAGGAGTCCTCGAGGAGGACCGAGTGTGCGAGGGTACGTGGCAGGACGCAAGCATCCCGCGCGATCGGTATTCCGCACGCTTCACGCGGGGACCGCTTAATGTCTGTGCATTCGGCCCTAAATCTTCGGTCCGTCGTGGCAGGAACGCATGGGGTCAATTGGTGGGTCCTTAAATCGCGAAATCTCGGTACGATGACAAATCGTCGTTATATATGCTCCCGTTCCTCCTGGACCGAGTTGGCTCGATCCTTGAGAAAAGCGGAGAGCACGCGGTGCGTGCATCCTGGCTTCGTGCTGGTCAAGCGTGTAAATCAAGTCGCACGCTGTCCCATTGACGTACATTTCTTCGGTATTTGTCTTCTTTTTTTTTTTTAATGAGTTTTTGTTCCTTTTTTGTTTTTCGATTTTTGCGTGTACTGCACCAGGCCAAAGACGGTGAAAGACTCGAGGAACGCCGGGTTTCAAAGGTATCTCAATTTAATCGGCGACATCGGATTAATCGTGTACTTTCGGACGTGAAATCGCTTCTCCTCGAAGAGTCGCAAAACTACGTTCTCCAATTGCGAGGGATAAATTTTGGTTTGATTATTGTCGAGGGAATTGAATGAGACTTTACTTTTATCACCGAAGCAACTTAACTACTACCTTTTAGGTTAACTTTTCTTTTAATTTAATTAAACTCGATATGTTTGTGATTTTTGTTATTTTCATTGCGGCAGAACCATAAACGTAACGTTCGATCAATTTCGAAATTCGAAGTTTTAACTTTGCTAAAAAGGACAGTACTCCACGTTGAGAAATGAAACGTAGAGTATAATCACAGTCGTTGTCTAACGTAATAATTATTGTTTTGACATAAAGTTGAGAGCAAAGAAAGACATTCGATAGTTTAAAACGCATCTTCTCTTCAAGAAGTGAAAGTTCTCACGTCCATGTTTCTGGCATAAGAGGAACGATATATTTGCATGTGAGTTACGTGTAAATGTATGCTTGTGAAAGCATGCGATGATGTTTGCACAATATATTTTACACTATACACTTGGAACTTCTCTAAACTTGTTTTAAAAACATTTAAGACGATTTAACACGTTAACAAAATTTAACGCGAAAGGGTTAGTATGATGACAGTTTTCTTTTAAACAAAATCTCGACCATTGTTTGCTATCTCTATTTTCGGAATATATTTTAGATCTAACGATTTGAAACCGACGAGTTCACAGAAGCTATACCCTCTCCTTCATAATTAATGATCTGACGCCCTCGTCACGTACTCCTCTTTTCCACCAATTTGTAGCACCTTCCGAAAACATCATGAAATTGACTCATCTAATTATCGGAATATTCTCTTAACTGAATGGGAAAACAATGGGGAAAAAACGTGAGAGAAACTCCAAATTATCTCAAAGAACTTATTCCTACCAGTCTACTCAAACTCTGTTCGCCTATTCAAAATTCTGAAAACCTTCGATTGGTGACGTCACGCTAAACTGTCTTCGCGCGTCTAAAGTAGGTAAATATTATTAGGTCATCGTAAAATTTCGTGCCATTTATACTTCTATTTCTCAAATTAATATGTGAAACATACTCTTAAGTGTCACAAGAAAAGATAATCTGTCTCATTTCACGATAGTTTCTCGCCTCTCTCACATAGTCGTTATACCGTTACTAGAAAATTTCTGTGGTTTTTTTTATTAAATTTTGGCACAGTCTTCGGCGCGAACTCATGGGATGACCTCCACTATTCAACTGAAGACTTTGTGCTACGTACTACTCGCTTCCAATTTCCTCTGAAAACCTTCGATCATGAGTTAAAATCAGAAATGCAAAGCTCAGTGATGATAAACGATATATTAGATTGTCCGGAAAGTTTCTTTCGCGAGTTGCACTCAATTCAGTTGCATTCATATTTTATGTGGTCGTGTTTATATAAATAGACAAATCTAATTTCATAGATATTCACGTTGTAACGGTAACGGAGCAAAATGAATCGTGCACAATTCAGTAATGTATCACAAAACAAAATATTGTACATGTATTAGTTATTAATAAAGCGAAAGAAACATTTCGGACAACCTAATGGATAAAGAAGATTTTAAAATAATCTGCTAACGCATATTTGTCTCGGGAACTTCAGGATCTCAAGATATTCAATTTAACGTTAAATTGATTTATCATAGTTCGTCCGATCCCGTCCCACCAGTCGCGGGATAACTCGATTTTGAGAGTCACTTGTATCTCGGCAAACGACGAATGAAAATAAGATTTCAGCTTCAACGAATTCAACAGCTCCGCGGGAACGCGCAATGCCGTGCATACGGTGCAGATACACCTCTGCCCACTCATCATCAACCGCTACGTGCACGTATCAGCCATAAGTCAGTATTCCGCGGGATTAGGCGCGTGCTTATTCGCGTTTCGGTTCGTAGTGGGTGGGTGGTGCTCGACTAACCGACTTTAAGGCGTTAGCATCGGACCTCGTGAATTATCATTTCAGACACGAGCGCGTGAATATCGTCCCGAAGAATCACACGGTCCCTTCGTAATTCATCTTTACGCGGTGGCCAAGCTTTGTGAATAAATTCGTGTTCCTCGACGGCCGATGCTTGCTTCGTCGATTACACCAGCGGTCGTTTTATTGCGTTCCAATTGAGAGTATAAGCTGGTGATATCGAATTAAAAAATCGTTTTATTGTACTACTAGACTATAGTTAGTCTATATAATTATAGTAGACTAGAATAGTTCCAACGGATAATTATTAACCCTTTGCGCTCGGGCGGCGCCTCTAGGGCGACACATGTAATTTAAAAGTGATTTTGTGAACGTACAATTTCGAATTCACTTACATCAGCATACAACTACTTATTAATTGAAATAATAATACATCGAATCATGAACGTTTGTAGATGTTTTTCTTTCAAGTAGAGTTTTTGGTGAATAAATGATAAACAAGTATTTGAGATGGCAAAAACGACATTACTTTCCAGTCCGCCTAATAGAAAATATCGTAATATCTTGTCTTTTTGTATGTTACGTTAAAATTATGAATCAAAAATATCGCGTGTATTTTAGTTCCTTTTAAATATCTTTATGTCTTACTAACCTACATTATTGTAGCGATATTATGCAATTCTAAGCTCTTAAAAATTAAAGCGGGAATTTAGACGAAAAAGTTGAGAAACACTGGTGTAAACAGTGTTAAAACGAGTAAACACCCGTAACTGTCTACGAAATCGTGCGTATCCCTAGTGCAATATGGATCACGACCTCGCGATCCCTACGAATCCAAATAGTTCCGTCTTTGCCTAATCGCGGCGTTTCTCTCCGACTGATAGCGACGTATTGGGGCCATTCAATCCCCTCGATGCTTCCGTTATCACCGGCCCTCGCCGACTGATTTATCAGCCCGGTCACTGCCTTCCTTCTTTTCCTTCTTTTTTTTCTCCTTTTCTCCTCTTTCGTCTTTTTGACGGCGTGCGATGATCGCGCACTGTCGGTCGCGGCCAGAAAAATCCACGCGTAGCCGTGGCTCCTTCCGGATCGACCGGAAAATAATCTATTCCGCGATCGAATCGACCGGCAGTCAGTCGTACGTACAAGTCGATCGTGATTTATGATTATGAAAGCCCGCGCGGACCGGCTCTACCGGGTTATGATCGAAAGAACAAGTTGTCCCTTTCAGTCTCTACAGACTTTTTCGAACCTGGAATGCGACTATTTAAAGCCACCGATGAACACTAAAAGAAGACGAGACAGAACGCCGATGAAAGTGACAACAGAAAACGAGTGGGAGTCGGGATTTCGCTGGAAACGCGTGAGAGAGAGAAATCGAAGCTCGTCTTCCCGAGGATATCCGATAAGTCAAAATTGAGCATTATTTATCCTATCGAGATAAAATACAATTACACGGTACGATTGAACCGTAAATTACGGAATCTATTGCAAAAAAAAAAACAGAATTACAACTTTCGATGAACACCTTAGCCAACTATCTAACGATTATTCCATCTGGACCACGCGAAACGTTTGGAGACTTACTATTGATAGAATATGAATTTAATTCTGAATATATACCAATTGAAAGCAGCTTATCTTCCGTCAATGAAATCAGATTACAACAGCAATCGCAAAATAATCGCTGTGCAACTCTGTTGCGATAATGACAATAAACACGTTCTTCCTCTCTTTGGCATCATCGACAAAATTATTTTAAGAAGCTGGACTTTCTTGTGCAATCGAGAACTGTGTTCGTCGCGTTAGATAAAATATGTTGATTAAATTAGAAACGTTTTCACGACGTTCCGCCCCTTTCTCGTTACCTCTTCGAAAGGTACAATTATTTTCGGTTACGAGAACATGTGGCGTCCTGAGAGCGCGTCTATTTCACCGATACCACTGTTGTACATTCTATCGGTTAGTATTTACGATATTGTACGAGTGGCGATATTAATAGAAATTGATACAGCTACACTCATGCGTTGCTTTCTGATCATCTGAACAAATGTGGAGCGCGTATGACATATGTTGGTATGTTTAGATGTAGCAACAGATATCAACCTGTTGCGGTAGCATAAACAGAATCGTTTGAAATGGTTGCACTCCTTGAGTGCATTCCTCTCAGCTGCTCAAAGGACTTTCTTTCTGAAAAAGAAGATACAAGGTAGAAAATAGTCCTTTCTTTAAAAACTCACTCCACGACAATTTCATCTATCTCGTAATATTTTAGAATGAATTATCTAATTACAAATAAAAAAGTGTAGGATTTCGTGTATCAACGAACAAATGAAATAAACGACTCACTGCGTTCATTCTCAATGCATTAATGAGTCGAGTTGTTGCGATTGACATTTCCGTGGATGTACGTTTGATCGCGATACCATTATACTCGTTTGTAAGAGATCAACCCGTGACACAGAAAATAATAAATCACCGCGCGAGATTCCGCCAAACGGATTCCTCGATAATTAATCTTCCGGGATCTCGGGTATCGCAATTGCGCTTTAACGACGCGTTCAAGTGATTTGCGTGCATTTTTTACGAGCTCAGCATCTCAATTAAAGTAATCGCGTGTTTAGATGCCGCATAGCTCCGTACCGTGACTTTCAAACGCGGTTTAATCCCATCGTAACTACCCCGTCGTGTTCGATACCAGACATAGAGATCAAAAATTTATTCTCATTGTTACTAGATTGTAATAATACAAATTCATATTTCGTAGAACAAGGATTTAGAATTTTGTTTCTGAAGAAAACACAAACCATAAAAGAATATAATCGATTTTGTTTACTTTAGATGAAAGTGCAGTTAATCGTAATTAAACGTGAAAGGTGATTTCTACAAACGTTCTCTATGACAGCAGTGATAAGCATATTTTGTTATCGAGAAACCAAACCCCTTTGGAAATCCCTTTGTATTCCCTAAATACGAAGAACAACCATGTCGTTTTAATATGCTCGCAAACTGTGCTATTTTTCCGTTCACGTTCAAATTATTTAATTGATTTTGAGTTTATTGGACCCGCTGAAAACTAGTTTCGCGAGATGATGTACGCTCGCGATTAAGATCGTCTCCGAGCACGGCTAACTCTCTGCGATGAACATCGTAATCGCAGCATATACATGAATATTTATAAACGACGGGCGCTTGTCTCTCAAAACGTCTTATTTTTCAGCGGCAATTATTCATTAACGGGTCACGCTTGACAGTTTTCCATAAAAAAAGAATAGTTAACCTAATTGGTTGTTGGCAGTATCTAGAAAGTAGATTGTGCCACTGACTCGGTGGTTATTTTCAGCGGACAGAATGGTAACGTTTGAGTTTAATAAATTACTACTTTGAACTTCTTTAACGGTTTCCAAGCATTTTCACTAATTTTTGTTTATTTATTAGAATGAAATAAACGAAAAACTGAAGCCATTATTTATATAATTATATATTACGACAGGTGCCGCTGAGTACTTGAACGATAAATGATAAGTACTAAATTAACTTTTCTATTTAGTGAAATTATAAGTCGAAAATGAAATTTTGATTCGATAAGATGAGAGAATGTATCGCGTACATATATCCACGAGTTCTGCCACCAGTTTTACAACGAGTTCAATAACTCTAGTGTTATGGTCGAAGTTTCAACTTCAATTTCAAAAGGATACCGCGATCTTTATTCGATCTTTCGCTATGAAAAAGAACAGGTACGCGCGCAAGTAAATCAAAATATAAAGCGTTAAAAACAACACCGGAAGAGAGTCGAAAATAGACCAGTTAGTCACTGAGTCGGGCAGCGTGCGATGTCTATTGGCAAGCCAGAAGTATTTTGGCAAGATATATACAAATCGCAATTAAACCGTTCAAAGACAATGTTGCTCAAACGAACGATGATCGAAAAATAGAAATCACGATAAATAATAGATTGGATCCCTTCATCTTAGAAAAGGTCTGACGCTATTCGCATCATTGATTAAATTATTAAATTAGTTCATCGATTAAATTAACACAGATTGTGCATGTAGATTATAAAAGATCCTCGATAAACATACGAATTCCGTTACTCCAGCGTTCTTACGTAAACCTTCAACGAGAGAAAATTGAAGTCCACAGCTTTCGGGTTCCGTCATTAGGAAAGATAAGCGAGTGTTTCGTGAAAGGGTACCGCCACAATTATGGGGAATAAGGTCAACAATTACATTATAGAAATACTGTTCCCTCGGATCCGTAGTTAATAAGCTTGATTCCGTGACTAACTCGACTCTGTTGAAACATTAAGATTGAAAATCTTTTTATTTTCGAACAGCCGAAATTCATTTCACGTTACATGGTGAAAAATGCTGTCAAACACTTCCCTTTAACTTCCCTTCATTCCCTTACACATTTCCCTTTAATTTCCCTCCATTTCCTGGTATACTTCCCTTTAATTTCCCCCCATTTCCTGGTATATTTCCCTTTAGTTTCCCTCCATTTCCCGGTATATTTCCCTTTCACTTCCCTCCATTACCTTACACATTTCCCTTTAATATTCCTCCATTTCCTGATATATTTCCCTTCATTTCTGTGACATTTCCCTATAATTTCGCCTCATATCTGTGATATTTCCTGGTTTAACAATGTTGCGAATCGCTTCCCTCAAAACCTCAACAATGTTGCCAGTTCAACAATGTTGCGAATCGCTTCCCTCAGGACTACAACAAAGTTGCAAGTTCAACAATGTTGCGAATCGCTCCTCTCCGA
>NC_071980.1:5739198-5809713 GCF_026283585.1 Hylaeus volcanicus | reverse complement strand
CAACAATGTTGCGAATCGCTCCTCTCCGAACTGCAACAATGTTGCAATTTCGAGAGGAGCGTTTTCGACATTTGCAACAATGTTGGAATTTTGAGCTGCCGTGTTTGTCAGTACAGGTTGCCTAATTCAAGGGGCTTGGTAGGTGGCACGAGAAACATGATACTCAAAGAAGTAGCATAACTTTTAATTAAATATCGATACTTACCTCGATACTTACCTCGATACTTACCTTGCGTGTATACTTACCTTGCGTGTATACTTACCTTGCGTGTATCAGGAGAACGTAATGAGCGAGTAGGTGTCATAATTTTTATTTTCTGCTCGATACTTACCTCTTGTATCAGGAGAACGTAATGTGCGAGTTGGTATCATAAGTTTTATTTTTTGCTTGAAACTTACCTCTTGTACGAGGAGATCACGATGAACGAGGAGGTGGCACTAATCGAATTTGCCTCGAATTCTACTTACGTACGTACCTTTTGTATCAGAGTCACATGAACAAAGTACTTTTACCGAAATAAAATAAAGAAGGACGAAGAAAGAAAATGATGGAAAAGGCAAAAGTAAAGAAGAAAACAGAACATCAAATTGGTTGTTGGACGAGCTTGCAACATATGTGTACATTGGGGAACAGGTGATACTGAGAACAGATTTAGGAATTTTTAAACGAGGACGCGAACGTTACATAAATTACATATTCGAGTTATGATATCTACACGATCCTTTGATCTAGACATGCGTGGATCTAGAAAATGTCAGCATAAATAATATTCCCCGATTAGTAGTCGAAATCGTTCACGGTCAAAGGAATAACTCCGATCGTGAGACCAGTAAGTATTTATACGTGTCTCGTAGCGAGACAGCGACACACGGTAGCTCTGACACGCTCAATCTTTCATCCCGGTTTCAAAAAAGAAACTTCGATCGGTCGACGTGAATTTAGACCTACTAGCAACAGACTATCGAAGTTTCAAATGTTAGCGTGGACTAGTTAAGAAGAGGCGCATCCACTAGGCAGCGCATATTCTTGGATCAGCTCTCTCGGCCCAGTCACAGACCTGATCGCATTCTCTTGTTAATTTCACCGATTCGATTACGGCCACTTCACGAAACCTTCTTCGTCCGTTCATTTCCTATCATAGTTCATATCACGCAAAGCACCTTGAAACGTTGCTTAATTTCAGATCATCGCTTACGTACAGAAATGTATAGAAGTATATATATATTGGTATGCTAATTTGGAATTCCAAATTATTAAAATTAAAAATTCATAGTTGCAAAGTGACGATTTAAAATAAGAAATTCAGAGTTATTGTTTAATATTTTTTTCAGATAATCTTACTATTTACTCATTTATTTTCTAGATAATCTTACTAACTGCGAACGTATTCTCGATGTTCAACAAATTCATTTCAGTCGGTACCTTAAATAAATGTAACTGAATTTACATTTACACACTTATTTATTACATTATACATTTACATTTACACATTTATTTAAAATTAATGCAAAGTATCGCGTTTCGTACGGATTTAAAAACCCCGAATATGTAACGTTATTAAGCCTAATCGTTAGATACGTTCGAAATCCTCGTAAAGCTTTAGTAATTAAACCAGCATTTACAATCCCGCGGTATTTTCACCTACTCTTCGTAATGAATGGATCTCGGTACCGGAGCGTTTATCTTAATGAAGTTCGATAAGGTGTCCAATTAATTTTCTTAGTAAAAGTCTCGAGGGGATCTCGGCAAGAGCTCTCGTTCACCTTGCGCGTTAACTTCCAAATTTGCTAGCCTGCTAATCTCCACCAGGGAGCCGATGACGCGACGTTCCGTACGGAATGCTGAAATTCCACGATTTCTATTCGTCTCGAATGCACAATCGGGAACTTGGGATATCGAACACGTCCGTCCAAGCGGAGTCTGAAAATAAGGTCAACGTCACCGATGAAGCCGCGTCGACTAAACCGGGACGTACGAAATAGAATACCTCCGAACTCTGTAGGATTTGAAACAGCTGACGTCGATCGTAAACGAACCAACGCTCGAACTTCTCGGACCACTTGTAAAGGCTTTTTCCTAAAGGTGTTCTAGTATTTCATTTGTACATCACATTATTGGCGATTATCGGTGGTTCTGTCGAATAAATCTTTTCCAAAAGTCAAGTATTAGGTTGTCCCAAAAGTTTCTTTCGTAATTTCCGCTCGATTATTTTGCGCGGTAGTGTTTATATAAATAGACAATCTAATTTCTTGGATGTTGATGGTGTAACAGTAATGGAGCAAAATGAATCGTACGCAATTCAATAATGTAACATTAGACATAAAATATCGCGTATGTATTACTTATTAATAAAACGAAAGAAACTTTTCGGACAACCTGATATAATTTGACCGACTAACGCAATAAATGTTGTACACGCATCTCGTCTAATATTGATTTTTTAAATAACCCTATCGTTCATCGATCCCAGCAGATATCGACAAAGGTTTGATTTCGCGATTCCGATCGTTTTCCAAGGAATAGTTTAAGATATCCACGGGACACGCCGGAGTAGACGAAATCATACAGTCTCTACCGTATCTCGCACACGGCCTACTTCGTCCAAGTGCTATGAACTTTGCAATAACCTGCGATAAACCAAGAGCAGTTCTCTAGCACGAGAGAGGTTTCCGTTTAGCGACAGTTTTCCGCGACTGGTCGCGAACGATTACTCCCGCGTGGAGCGCGAGGTGGACGTCACATAAATAATCGAAAGCGCAGTACTCACTGTAATCCGACGTGTCGTCGTTGGATCCGTTCACCGTGCCATCCGGCAGGATCTGTAGATGTCGATTCTTGATGTACATCTGTATTTTCCTGGAAGCGCCGGTGATGTGGGACAAATTGGCGGATCGTTCGGCCCTCACGCCGGCATCGCCCGTTAAATCAACCGGCGCGGCACTCACTGCACCGATAACTGTGCCAATCGCGAATACACTCAACACGCCGGTACTCGGTCTCGCACTGCAGTTGAACACGCTCGATTTACGGAGCCCGCACTGCCCGAACGCGACGAGGAACAGGAGAAAGGCTAACCGAATGTACGACGAACGGCTGTTTGGACACTCGCGTCTCTTCTTCCTCGTTCCCCGGGGACACCTCGTGGACCCGTCGTCACGAGGAAACTCGGTCTGGCGAACGCTCGGCGCGACCTTGGCGACGCACGACTCACGTCTCCAGGAATTCGTCGAGTCCACTTCCTTCCACGTTTCATCGACCAAGGACGGAAGCACGCTCCCTGGAACGAGCTTCTCGTAGGTTCGGTCACTCGACTGACTAGAGAACAATGCCTTCCCTATTCGCACGCAATCCGCTGCGTGGACCTGCGGCCAGTTCTCGGCCGAGAAATCGCGTTTAGAGCAGCAGCCCCGTTCCCCGTCGTTCCCGCTCGGGAATCGATTCCTCGAGGGATCGAAAGCACGAAATCGCCAACGCTTCGTCACTGAATTCTCCGCGTGCTCGTCGACGACACCGCGGAGCCTGGACTCTGGCAGTTCCAGGCAAGAGTCATCGCGATCATCTCGGATGGCTTGCGACGCATCGGCAAGCCTAGGAACGTTTGGCTCGGTTCTTTGGAATCCTCTCGATCCTGCTCGTCTCGATGGCAAAACGGACCAACGACGAGACTTCGTAGCTTCTTCGTCGAGCGATTCGTTGGAATCGATCCGCGGCAGTCGTCGCGCGATGGAGGCTCGAACGGCTCTATTATCGCGGCGCAAGGAAGACTCGGTGGAAGCTGAGGCTACGATCGGTATCGGGCAGTCGGCACGGTAATCACAGTGCAGCACCCTTGGCCCGCCCGTGTCGATCTCAGCGGGCATGACGGTCTCATCCACACTCCTTTCCGAGCCCTCCTTCTTATCTACGCGCCGCTTCCTCGCTTTTATCTCGATATCGCTGGCGCTCGTATCTTTGCTCGTTCTATCCTTTTCCACGTCGGCCTCCGTGTCCGGCGAACTTGTACACCCGTCGATGATCAGCTGGATCAGAGCCACCGGCGATTCGTTCGGTCGCGGTGGCAGTCGCAAGAGTGAAAAGGCGCGTCTACGATGGAAGAATACGATGACCACCTCATGGTTACTCCGGTTTCGCCGAACACAGGCTCGCTTGGTAGCTTCTCGCCGAACACCGAGGATGCGGCAACTGGTCCTCTGTTACCGTCCTTGTACCGCGTTTTCGGTACTCTCGCATTATCGCTGACCGCCGTGGCAGCGGTTCTTCCGCGGTAGGATGGAGCAATCAACGACACGGTCGAAGGAACCAGCTCGCGGTAGTCAGAACGGCTTGTTCGCGAAGATAGGAAACCACGGAATTGGTTTACGTGGTAGCATCGAGGCGACGTTCGATGTATCCTGAATGAAAACGACCGACCGAATCGTTCCTGACTTCCCGTGTCCGATATATCGCCGAGGGTACTCGTTACACTGCGAATGATCCTGGGTGAATCCGATCGGCGGTTAGGAGACGATCGACGAAACGCCTTCGACGAAGGGAATTAGCGACAAAGAAGACGAAAGGATCGTCGTTCGCTCGCCTTTAATCGGTCTTGTCGAAGCACGCAGGTTGATGCTACCGATTACCTTCGTCGACCTCGCTCTGTTCCTCTCTCTCGGTCCCTCTATCAATCGCAAGAACTTCTACCGACACGTTACTCGTACCGCCTTAACGGGTTTCTCTCACTCTTTCTTTCTCCCTCTCTTCCCAGTCACCGCCACCACCTCCTCTCTTTATCCCTGTCTCTGTCCCCGTATCACTGTTTCTCTTTCACTGACTGCCCTCCCCACCCCCCTTCCCGGCCCGTGGGAGCGCGTATCCTTCCGGAGTCGCGGAGGGTCGTAATCACGCGCGGAGATTTCTTTCGCGAGAATAATTCGCGTGGTTCACTTGCCACCACTTCTCACCCACTGCTCGCGGACGTGTATCGCGTATCGCGAAACCTGGCTCGGACCACCGGCGCTTAGCTGACTGTGCTCCGACACGTTCCGTCACCGCGCGAAAACACCCTGGCGAGGTCGTACGATGCTCCCTCCGCGATGATAAACAACCAACTCGCGCGAAGACGGGTGACGGTGTGGCGGAACGAACGACCGACGAGCCTCCGCGCAACGCTCGATCGAAGGTGGTGGATCGACGTTCGATCGCTGCCGATGGATCCCTCGTGGCGCGATCGTCGGGGGGCGGGGGGGAGGGCAGGATATACTCGAGGAGACGATCTTTCCAAGATCCAGACTATCCCGACGATAGTTTCCCGTATTTCGTGAACGGTCACCTGGCTCCGTTTTCGTTTTCTTCGCGTTCCGACGAAACGTGCGATCCAGTGTCGCGATCGTGGCGTCCGTCGTTATTATTACGAGGTCGGGGATAGTCCGGGCACTCCGGGGTTATCTGGTAGGTCGGATGGTGCCGGTGCGGCGTCCGAGAAACTACTGAACGAGTGCCGCGGTTCTCTTCTCCGGCTCGGTTCGGGCACGCTCCTCGGTTCGCTCTCGTAGAGAGACCGAACACCAGACCGACACACCATCACACGGCCCGGCAGCAGCCGAGAGTGAAACCAATACCAACGCGCGTGGATCGACTCGACTCGCTACTCACACGGGCCCGCAGCATCCATCCCATCCCGTCGTAGTTGTAGTAGTAGCCGTCGTCCCGTTTCGTCCCGTTTCGTCTCGTCTCGTCCCGTTCCGCTTCATACCATGTCGTCCCGGTTCCGTCCCATCCCAGAGCGACGCAGCACGCGACAGATCTGGATGCTCGCTCGCTCTCGTCCACTACCGCGCCTCCACGACCACCACGCGCCTCTTCTTCTCCCTCTCTTCTTTCGCCTTACTTCCCCTCCTCCTTTCCACCTTCCTGTATCTCCCTTTCTCCTACCCTTTCTCTCTCTCTCTCTCTCTTCTCTCGAGCTCTCTCCTTATTTCTCTTTCTCTGTCTCCACCTGGTCTACCTATGCTACTCCGAACCGCGACTTCGTTACCTTTCTATCTTTCCCTGCTAACCACCGTTTCTCTCTTCCCTCCTTCTTTTCCTCGTTACGCCTCTTTTGCGTCGGTTTTCTTCCCTTCCCGTGCTCTTTCCTCTTCCTCGCGAATCTCCTCGACGCTTCGCGTCAGTACGCTTCACGTTCCCGTTCACTGGTGCTCCGATCCGATTTCTCTCGCGTTTTCTTCGATCCACGTTTCACCTACCGACCTATGTTCGACAGTGTGCGCGATTTTTCGGAAAATTCTCACAACTTTCGACGAAACTCGTTACGCGGTGATCCGAGCTTTACGTCGAAGTGCGTGCACCGTGGCTACGTCGAGAGCTCTGTTTTCTCGCGTCGAGTACGATGGTTGACAAGCAAAGACGCAATTAACAGCCCCCGGTAGGTAGGCAATGGAGATTAAAGAGCCTACGGATAAGCACCTGGTGCGAAAAGGATGGATTCCAAAGATTCGACACTGAGCTGCTGTTTCTTCTTTGTTCTCTCGTACTTCTCGTGCCGCGAAATGTTTCATCTGGTTCTTTGCGACCTTTGCTTATCTTTCTTCCCCCTTTCCTCTATCCTTACTATCTCTCCAATTCGATTTTCCTCGCGTTTCCTTCGATTACTGCTTCATCAATTGCTCTATTTAAGAAGTGTGCGCAATTTTTCATCAAATTTTGCAACTTTTAAACGAAACCTAAAACGATTTTATTGGTTCGTATCCTGTTTCTCTCGTTCAGCCTGGTCTACGTTTGATGTTCGATACACAGGATTCGTTACCTTTCTATCTTTATTTGGATCGCACAGGTTCGCTTTTTCTCCGTGACGGATACTTTGCTTCGCCTGTCTTCCCTCTCGCGTTCCTTTCTCTTCTTCTAGATCTTCTTTGCTTCGCAATACATCTGCACGGTTTCTATTTTGTCGGCCTTTAGATCCAATTTCTTTCGCATTTCGATAACTTATCGTCCAGCTAGCGTTTCTCTATCGTCCTCCTCGTACTCCACGGTGTTTCGGCTGTTTCCTGTACACTTTCGCTTATCTCCCTTTGTCCTACCCCTTTTCTTTCTCTTCTTTCCCACTCGCTCCTTATTCCTCTTTCCCTGCCTCCGCCTGGTCTGCCTATGCTGCTCCTCGCCACTGCTTCGTTACCTCCGTCTTCATCTTCTGACTGTAGCACCACCGAGAACACGAAAAAATTTGTCTGGTCATTTTATATGTAAATTCATCGTCATTCCAATTATTTCTAATTAAAACTATACAGATTACAATTAGTCCCACTACTATTCCTATAACGACATTCTTATGCAATAAACAAGTATGTAACACTGCAGTTTGTAACGATAGAGGTACTAAATCCTATACATATCCTAATACATATCACTGAAAAAAATCTAATACTAAACCTATTTTCTCCCTTAACACGTTGATCGCCACGTTACCCATATATAGGTGACAATGCTTATCACTGAAAACCTACGAAAATTAATTCTGAAAGTTAAGTGTCAAAATGAATTTAAATAAAATACTTGACATTTGATGAAGTTACAAAATACCACAATAAATGTTTCATTACGCAGTTTCCAATAGTCTGTAAACGAAGTTTAATCGCGGTAGAAATTTTTAAGAGTATTAATCTGGCAGTGAACGTGTCAACCCTTAGCACTCGAGAGTGGCTCGAGAGTGACTCTCGGTGGTCGCTAGGTTTGACGCAGTCAATCAACCAACAATAACGTTTGCTTAGGTTTCATTTCTTTGGAACTCGAAGTGTCAATAAAATGATTGTCTTGGAAGAATTTCAAGTGAACCGAAGCAGGTGTCTCTTCTCTAGCCCTCCAACGTGCTTGACAGACTCTCTTTGCCCGCTTGCTAACGAACTCAGCATCGCAGGATAATTATTCCTCCACGTGTCCCTGCGCTGCTAGGTCGATGCCGAAAGATAAAGGCGTCGGCCAGGCTAGAGAAAGAAGAAGACCGTTAACAAGGCCACGAAGGACGAGCGTGAACACCTGCAAACCTGGTAAGATAGATCGCTTTGGAAATCGCCTGTTGCACGCGCGTCCGTGTCACGATTCCTTTTACTTCGATCTTCTCCGTCCTTTTCTTCCCTCTTCTTCGTCCTTTCGATCCAGGTTCGATATTTTCAGCGTTGGCCCCGTTCCGGCTTATTTGCTCGGTACACTTTGTATCTTATCGACTCCTCTCCCTTTCTGGCGTTTTCTTCCGTGTTCTGTAGCCCCCCCACCGTCCCCTACTGTCCGTTTCTTTACTCTTGGTGGCTATTCTTCCTGTCCTACCGCCTCTGTTTCGCTAACGGGACGTCTCGTAGTGTTTGTTTCACGCCACCGTGCAATGCACGAGACCGCGATCAGCCGCGACGCGCATGAGTTGTCGTTTTCTACGGCTACTTCGCTTCGTTTCCTTTTCAATCTTCCTTAGACGCGAGCGAAAGCTTGATCGAGGTCAGCCGAGCGTACCAGTAAATGGTAACAAGGTCGTCCCTTAAATTCATCCTGGGGGAAATGTTTCCGTTTGTGAAGTCTTTCCGGGCTACTGATCGATGAGAAAAATCCATTGTCGAATGGTAAATACCGGACGAAATGCGATGCCATCTCTGGTTCAAGGACTTCTTCTTCTTTTTTTTTTGTCTGTTTAATTCGTGTTGGATATTTCGCGATGAAAGCGGCCAAATTTCTACGAAACGTGCTTTGTAGCCTCGTACGCTCTTGCCGCAAAGAAGTATGGTTGCAACGACAGCGATTTTTCGAGGAGCAACCCCTAGGGAATTTACAGTCGATTTTAAATTTAGATTAAAATTATTAGGTTGTCCCGAAAGTTTCTTTCGCGAGTTGCACTCGATTATTTTATGTAGTCGTGTTGAAATATTAGGTTGTCCAGAAAGTTCGTGGCAATTTTTAAGAAAACTTCAAAGGCACATTTTAATTATAATATACATTTATTTATATGTATATTTATTGAATTACACGAGTACCATTTTGTTCCACAACCTTTCCACCTTTTAAGAAATGTACATATATATGTTATTTGTTTTCAGCCATTTCGACATATTCAGACCGGCACCATCTATCAAAAATCGATAGTCTAATTTCATAGATATTCATGTTGTAACGGTAACGAAGCAAAATGAATCGTTCACAATTCAGTAATGTAATATAAAACATAAAATATCGTGCATGTATTACTTATTAATAAAGCGAAAGAAACTTTTCGGACAACCTAATACTTCGTCTATTTCGGTAATTGAACATTTACCATGTTTATCGTTTATAATTATAATATTATTGTACCATTTATCACATTTAAATGTACGAATTAAATATATTTAAACATCGTGGCAATGAAGTAAATATTAAGAATCGAAGAAATAAACTGTATTTGGCACAGATGCATATTTATCGAATGTCTGGATTGTATGATAAATGGTAGCACTTAAATTATTAAACGTTTTTGTAGCCGATAAACAAATGGACAAAATCGAAAAATTTAATAACAAGAACCGGTTACGTTCGGAGTCAGGTAGCACGTTATTCTTGCGTGCGCACATACTTCGAACATAACTCGCGACGACTTGTTGCATCACACAGATAGCAACATTGTTATCATTTCTGCCTAGACATGTTTACGGAAAATGTACGTAGATAACGTTCTTTATCTATACAGGGTGGCACCTACTTGTTCGTCAACATATCAGAAAGTGGATCCACATTTTTCTATACTTTTCGAACTTTATTTCAGCTGTGACGAATTTAGAAAGATAGTTGAATAGTCTACTAGAATAGTCTAATAGAAATTCAAGATCGAGTAGAATTATTAGATTATATTATAAATATAACGAATTCCGCTTTCGACATTTTCTTCGATTCTAATAATTGGAAATTATTTTTACTTTTATCATAAAAAATTGTCTTCCGCCGCAAACGAGAATAGCGCGTTTCATTAATTCACATGCAACTCCTCCGAAGGAACGCCAAGAACTGATGATACCGCATCGTCGCAGGCTGTTTCTTGTTTTAATTAAAGTTACGTTTGCAACTAGATAGACCGGTGCTGGTTGAAAAGAAGAAATTAATACGTACTCCGTGTACGTGTAGGAACGAAGGGGTTAACAAGGTACTGCCCCGCGGATCGTAAGAAGAGGAACGGAAAGGATCACGCATCGGTTATGCATTTTTGAGCTCCGAAAATAGCGGGTTTTTCGGGGAAAACTATCTCATTCGGTAGAACAGCGTACAAGCGGTTTCCACGACGTGTACCAAGATAAAGGGCAGATATCGTTCGTTGTGGATCTGAGCCCGCAGCATTCCCGATACCTAAGCATTCGACTTTTACGAGGCGCGTAAAATTTCTACGGTTGTCGAACATCTCGTAGGACTTCGTCGCTAGGAGATAGCCCCGGATAAGTAGTTCCAGTTTCGTGACTTTTCGTCCGGGAAAAAAAAAAAGAGAAGAAGGTGGAAATATTTTTCCATGCGATTGCCACTGTCGTTGACGACCGACCGTGCATAGTTAGCGTTAACTCTCTCCCTGCCGATTGCCGCGATCCGAGACACTTAAAGCGCACTTAACCGCGCGCCTCGTAAATACGAAAGGATACGAGCCTGACTCGCGACAGCCTGGAAAAATGACGAAATGGAGCGGTGCATACTGATGGATATGAGACCGGAGATACCCGTCCGTTCGAAGATTAGAAGGCGCCACGAGAATTTACATTCTTCCGTCGACGTTGGGGGATATTGTTGTCCCTCGATCCGAGGATTGCACCAGGACATCGATTCTTGGCGCACTGAATATTCATGCAATAATCGAGGTGACCAATCCAATTAGAAACCCCCATTTACGTAATACGCGTATACCTCTTGAATCTATGGCCGCAGCATCCACCCTTATTTCCCCCTTGGACGTCACTTGTTGCTAAATTCCGTTCTATTAATAGCACGCAAAGAGAATTAGTATGCGCCGCCTCCGGCAAAGGATCGAATCATACGCGTCGACGCACCACTGACGCCTCGTACACACCTGTAGTATCTAAAGATAACCCATGATTTGGAAACTGCGTCGCCTATTGGTAGACACGCCATTTTGTCTCGCGGACGCATAACCGAATAATATACAATTACCAAATCAGGTGCGCAGAGATGGTACTAAAGGGCGGGTCGCTCGGCTCTTTTTAATATGGTCGCTTGTGAAGACAACGCATGTTCATTCTCCCGATGGCGATACTAAAGAGTTTCTTAACCAGTCGGCTGTGATTGACGGCTATACTCGTCGTGGAGAAGTGAGGTAGTATTTTGTGTCATGACGTGTATACTCGTGTGTTTCACGTATCAATTTGAGTAGCAAAAGTAGAAGTGGCGTGAATTTTCGATCCAATATTACTCTGTGTATGACAAATTTCTTCTCGTTGCAACCCAGCACAATATTATGTCATTAATTAAAAGATAGGCTTCGATCGACAACGTTGAGATATTAGTATCTACAAGAAATAAATTATTTACGTCGAGTTCAGCTTATGCGAGGAATTACTTGTGTAGCAATGCTTCACGTTAATGCTCAAGATCCAAACTGGTTGTTCGAGTGTCGAGAAATGCAACATGTTCTGCCAAGGTTAATTTGTCATTTGCCAATTTAATAGCAGAATTGCAATTTCCCGGTTCGAAGGTAAAAAATGCAACTGGTAGTTTCAGTAACGATTGAACTTCACCTGACTCTAATGAACTAAAATAACCCGATTGAGTTGATCGTTAAAATATTGCTGAACAATCTTAGGAATTAATATTTTCCTAAAGTTTCTTGTTTGTAATGGGTTTTGCAAAAAGGGCCTCAGGATTATCTAATAATTCATACTATTTATGTTTTTATTAAAAAATGCAATGTTAGAGGCTCTTTTGGAAAACCATTTACGAGTATGTTTCCTTTCCGTTGTGAACACGTGTATTCCACATTTCTTCCTGGGAATCTATTATATTCTACGAAACTTATACCTACGTCAATAATTACAATGGTTAATTTAGTTTGTCTGTAGGTAGAAGCAACCACCCCAAAATAGTTATTGTATATAAAATATTAAATGTATAATATTGTGTATAAATTAAAAGTCGAGATTTACATTAATCTTCTTAGAATTTAATTGCCTACTCCTCTCAATATTACACGTTCCATTAGTTTCTGTTCTAAATTACTATTCAATGTTGTATTCAATTACTCTCTATCCCCATAATAATAATAAAAAATTGCGTCTACCACTTTCAAAGTAACTTCCTGCACCAGTTACAAAATAACAACAAAGTCTTGAATGGAAAGTATAGATAGAGATATTAAATTTTCTCACAGCTTGTTCGGATTTGAATCGTTCGATATTACGAACGATTAGCCACGAACAATTTGTAACGTCGCCACCACTTCCACGGCGCCGCTCTGTATAAACCAGACCTATAAATATAAATCGACGCGAAATTCAACAAGTGGGCGTAAATATATGTTGGTCTAGCTTCCGAGATACGTGGTGCGACACGGCTAAACCCGTATTAGCGACACTGTTTAATCAATGAATGATACGCGAGCATTGGCGCGAGAGAAATAATTCAGGTGCTCTACCATTAGGAGATCGCGTAATTATTACTTCGAGATCGATAATAGCACGTTCATTCATAAATTAGAAACGAATTCTCCCCGCCCATTCATAGTACCTCGAAACCCACGCGTGCGAAACTTGCGAATCTTGTTCCAATAATTCGGAATAAAAACTTGTTAATTTATATATACAAGATTTACGAGAAATCGAAGCAGGGTTGCACGGTTACATATTATGCTGGTCGTGCGGACGAATTATCTAATCAATGATTCTATTTCAAAGAATTGTGATCGTTTAAGTGAAATTTGATCGATGGTCTTAACGATAGATGCGTACTCATAATAATATTCAACTATTAGAATGTCCCAAAGGCTTCTTCCATTTCCTTAACACGCTGAACGCCACGTCACCCATATATGGGTGACAAAGATGTTCGCCAAGGAACATCAGCAGTTCATTTTAAGAGCTAATGTATCAATGAAAATAAGTCTGAATTGAATTCGTAGATTTTAACGTGAATACAAAAATAAATAACACGACAAATGTCGGATGTTTTAGTTTACAACTGTCACAATTTTAACCCTGTAGGCATTCCCTTGGGAATCAGTCCGGCAGTCAACGTGTTAAATAGTAATACATGAACAACATTTTATGTATAATGTTACATTATTGAATCGTGTACAATTCATTTTGCTCCATTACAGTTACGACATCAACATCTAAGAAATTAGGTTGTCTGATTCTATAAACACTGCCACACAAAATAACTGAACGCGAGTCACTTTTTAGGGGACAACCTAATATATAGTTTAATTTCTGCTACCGATTTGATCAAAGTCGTCCAGCTGACACCGCGATATTCGTGATGGCTGATATAAATAAAATGGAGCGACGGTCCGCACTGATCAGAGGGTGGCGAATGAAATAGACGACGGCAATAAAATAATTAGGAGGACCGTGAAGAAGAGTGCTCGGAAGGGAATCGACTGCTGATCCTCGATCATCGGTGATCTGAGCGGTGATCGGTCAAGCGGGGCGATCTTATCTTTAACACTGGCTTTAACTGTATCGAACCGGACGGCGTTCCACGACTTTTTTTTGCGCATAATTGCTTTCATTCACGCTGAAGGGACCTCCCCTTCATCAGAAGCTTCATTTTATGTCAAACGACGACGGAGCAATTACGTTGACTGTTCGTTTTTAGAGCGCGCTAAGGCTGACATAAAGTCGATCATTGAAAACTTGCACCTAAAAGCTTAATTCCGCGGTTCTTGCGCCTTCGCTAGACTTTTTTTACCGTCCTTCCTGTTGGCGATACATAGTAAAAGTTATAATTCAGATCTGGGCAGTTATATTTTTAGCTTCGTAATGCGGTGGTTTTTATACCGAGTGTCTGGAAAAAATGTATACAAACTTTACGAGTCTATGATTCGATAATCTTCGTAAAATCATAGATTAAATGCAAGATTATAAAATGTTATGTATAATACAAAGACGTTTTAAGTTAGCGAGTGTAAATAGGGAAAAAGATACGATTAAAATAATAAGCGATCAACGAGTAAAAAGTAGTTTTTTTTAGGTTTCTGTAACGATTGATTTTGTATATTTTGTAAAAATACGATATGAATGTAATAAATGTAAAAAAGGAACGTAATAAAAATTTAAATATCGATATATAAAGTATGAAGGAAAAAAAACCGCCCAACGTGGGGCTCGAACCCACGACCCTGAGATTAAGAGTCTCATGCTCTGCCGACTGAGCTAGCCGGGCTTATACTACTTCGTTCAAAGTTGAACATTTTTCGTTTACGATCTCTCTTAATATAATATTAAATGTAAATGTAACATTATAAAAAGAAAAAAGATATAATTACTTGTATCACTATTATCATCAACTTATACCGCATTATTTTTTTAGCGTGGTATACTCATATCCGCCGATGGTCAATTGCCAATATTTGGACTTTAATCCAGTTCGGAAAAACGTCCCGTCGACGTCTCCATTAAGGACACGCTTCTGCACTTTGCGTGGGACCCCTTTTTTTTTACGCGAATTTCACAATTCGAACGACCTGTACGTGTATAATTTACAACGCGTTTCAGGTTCCGAGGATTAAGTGGTCAACAAGGATTTCGAGCGGAAGAGGGATCGATAAAGTGTCGTTAGAGGCTGTCGAGTGCTTACTTAAGGCGGATACGTACTGTTATCTGTTTGGTTAGCCTACGTAAAATTGCCGGTTACCGATCCTTCGTTCGAGGATCAGTTTGCCATGGTTACTTTACAACAGGTCAGATTTCCCTCTGCAGTTTTAGTGCTTACAGTTCCGTGGCAATTTCAACTGAATGCCAGCCGTCGGAAGCCAGAGACCCGATGATAGTCCCTTCGGACAGCCGTAAGACTCTGAGCTCGTAATTTACAGGTGGTGTGGCAATGAAAATTTATTTCAGGCTGTCTACAACGGTTATACTGGATATCTCAAATTTACGCTTCGCTACTCTAAGCCAGGTAGCATGTTTTATGAGAAATTTTACTCCGGTATCATAGGGAGGGAATTGCCATTCAAGAGACACTCAGCGCTCGAGGTGGGTCGGTTAACGTTATTTACAGCAGACAGTGTGAAACAGCACGCACATTTATTCCATTTACAGTAGATAAATTCAATCCAAGTGGCGTAACAATCAATAATGATTCGTGGATAGAAAAATGATTGTTTCGTCTGAAAGGATTACTTTACTGATCCACAGAGCGTCTCTATTCCGAAGTGCTGGAGATTATTCTGTTGGGGATTATAAGGGATTGTGAAGAGATTTTTTCTCATCGTTAGGATATATGGGTCTTCTACCTTTTCTCTTCAATTTTTTTCACGAGATGTCATAAACGCTTTTGCAGTTCCAAATAGCTTTCGACGTTTCCGAGAAAATTTATTTAAGAAATATCGTTTAATTGAAAATTGATTTCCAAAAACGATTTATTATTTCCAATCAATGTACGTTTTACAACCAGACTTTTTTCATTTTAACATCGCTATTACTATAATATTTTAATTTTAATTTTTCTTCTTGAACTTTCACATTTATTAAATTGGAGGAATTCATTGCGTTTTACGGGGTATAATGAGCCCATAGATTTTCGGCTGGCGATGTTATAATCATCTCATGGGCAGCGACGTTTGAACAAGGGCGTGACCAGGATACGCTGGTAAAAGAATGACCTACGAAAGCACAGACAGTCCAATGGCGTGGCGTTTGTTGCGTTTAATCGTGGACGCTTCATCACTTTTGAATATTCATTCATTTATTTAAAGTCCGTAACTTATTATATAAAGTTATTGCACTACTGCTTGGTTATTACTAGCTTATTTCCATTCTTCTTGTCATCGTCTTACATGACTCTTGCAATGTTTTATCAGGTTGCCCGAAAAGTTTCTTTCGCTTTATTAATAAGTAATACATGCACAATATTTTATGTTTTATGTTACATTACTGAATTGTCCACGATTCATTTTGCTCCATTACTGTTACGACATGAATATATATGAAATTAGATTGTCTATTTATATAAACACGACCACGTAGAATAATTGAGCGCAACTCGCGAAAGAAACTTTCGGGACAACCTAACGATACTGTTTGCAGTATCTCTTACTTCTCATCTATTGGCTTACTTAAGGCAGGGTACCCTTCTAGCTCGGGTACCTCGGGGTTGCTAAGCCCGTGCTGTAGCTTAAAAAACATCGCTACAGCCCCTGAGGGCAATATCATTTTTGAATAGCATTATATTTCAGGCTCCTTACTAATAGGCAATAAAAAATCTGAAATACATACAGACAAACACTCTAATAATATTCCTGTGCAAAGTAAGGATTACTCCCTTGAAACTTGCAATTAACAAGGTTTCTCTTCGATCAGTTAAAGATTACACTATTTAATGTTAACTATGTTAACTATGCAATGTCTATTGCCACGAATTCGAAGCTATCTAGATTTGAGAATAAGGTCACCTTTACCTCAGCGATGAGGTTTATTGACGCTTTGAGCTCCAAAGAAATGAAACCTAAAGAAACATTAGGTATCGTAGATTTTCTGCGTGCAACCTAACGATGATTGAAACTCACCTCTCGACTGCAAAGAGTTCAATGCCTGATCTAACGCGTAACTTCCACCCCCTGGTTCCTCGCGACAGCATTCCCCGTCATGTTTCTATTTAAACCTCAAACGTCCCCCGAAAATTTGCATTTGCATTTAAATGACTCCCGATCGGTATTATAATCACAGCTCTGAACATCCTATCGAATATTCGGCGTTCGTCTACCTCGAAACGTCTCAATCAACCCATAGCCAAGCGGCGAGAACGAGGGTGCGTATCGCGGCCGATCGATTGTCAAAAATCGAAGGGATCCGTCGAAGGTTCCGGCGCCATTGGGACCCTCGGATTTTATAGTTTAATAATAGAGCGGCGCGGGCGAGTGTTTGCTTATCGGAACCCTGATTTTCGGCCGAAGACACGACGCCCGACGTCGTGCGGCTTATGAGAGACGACCGGGAGAATGAGAATAAAGGTAAGGGGCGCAAAAGAGACGGACAAAAGAAAAATGACCGGGTAAAAAATAAAGGGTATAAAATAAGAAGGCACGGAAGGAGAGAAGAGCGGCATTGATCACGTGTAAAGAGGGTTTGGGTGACTTGTGCGAAGCTGCTTAGCCCTGCTATGCCTCCCACCTGCGGCTGCTTCTCCCTCGTCCACCACCCAGACACGAATAATCGAAGCATAATTTCAGCCCGTGGGCTGCTCCTCGCGTATTTCGGACGTTCCCATTTTATATGGCTACGTACGACCCACTTGTTGCTATACGGGGTGTATCCCATCAGATTGACGGGATTACCCTGCGCACAAGTTGCAATTAGCAAGCTTTTCAGCCTAGACCGTTCGATACTACTTTTTAATTATATAAGAGGTAACGGTAATATCCTCTAAAAACTATAGATCAGTAGAGATTTAGTTAGAGGTTGCTATAATAAGTAAACAGGAATTATACGATCTTCATATTTGGAGCTGGAATAAAATCATGGTACCAATTCACAGAAAATTCTTTGAGGAATTCTAACGAACCTAATTCTACGAGAAAAGTCTTTCAGCGCTCCGTGATTACAGTGGTTCGCCTTCTTTCTTTTCCTATTTATTAGATAAGCGATATCGGGCTATATGAAAAAGTATAATTATCAGGATTTCTATTTTATGCGTTCACATTACTATCATTTCCTTACCGTGGATTCAATCGAAATCGAAGGATTACTCTACGCCAAATTACAACCAACGGGACTTCCGTTCTTTGCGTCTGCGTACGAACTTTTCTTTGCTGTACAGGATGTCACTCGTAAAGGTGGTAGGATTAAACTAAGCAAAAGTTGCAATCAACAGAGTTTTTTTTATATCTACCACATGGGCAGATTTTCTCTATGCTGTTCAGAATGTCGTCGGATTAGCAAAATTAAAATCTACAGATGTAGTAAAATTTCGTCTATCGTCTTTTATTGCTTGCACTAAGCCATTAACACATTGGCTGCCTGTCTGAAACTCGTGAACAATTTCTACGAGGTTAAAATTTTGTCTCGAGACTGGCGAAGATTAGATAACTTGACATTTGTCGTAATATTTACTTCTTTAACATTTTCAAATTCCTCATAAAAAATTCTTCGTTCTACAATTCTGAACCATGGTTGAAAACGTTACAATCCAAAGTAGCGATTGGTATCTTTTATTTTAATATTTAGAAGCTACGTAAACTACGTAAATGTGGCATTTGATGTAACACACCGACGACACGTCTTCCGAGTTAACCACATGAAACATGGAGACTCGTTTGGGGCACACCCTGTATACAGGCTCGTAATAGTAGCTATGCATCGGGAACGTATAGGCACAACGAGGTGGAGCGTAATTTAATGTGCTCCGTGGGCGATTTTTATTTTCTATTCCTCTCGTAATAAACGATTATCATAATAACCGCCATTACGTTAAAGGTTCTTATCGGGACGATGTCGAACTTCGGGCAGAGGTAAGCAAATTAATACACTCGCAGAAAAAAATACAGTTCGGTCTGCGGCTATTTCATTATGAAAATTCGCAAAAGCTGGAACCACCGTGTTCGTTTTAAGTGAAGACCGCGGACACCGGTAAATGGTACCCCGGTATACGAGGTGACAATTTGCATATTTAATCATCGATCAATCCGTGCGACGAAAGCGTAAAAACTAATGGAAGCCTCGCGATGATCCTTGCCCCCGAAAAAAACATGCCACCCTGAAGTATGTGTATATATTTCAATCAGTTCTGTAATCGTATCGAAGGGCACCATCGAAACCGAGAAAATTGTCCGTGGAACTCGCTTTCATGCTTCGACAAGCCTACTCGAACGTGGATTGTTTGTGAATGTTGCATAATCGGGGCGATTTACCGTGTAATTTACTCTTCCCTTAGATTTCTCTTTCACGCGAGTAAGGCTGATTTCCAGGATGAAGCTATTAATAGTCACGATATGGCTATCGTGCCGTAATTATGGTCATTATGACCCGAAAACTTTATGCCACGCTCAACCTTCTGCGATACCGATCCCGGATTCTAGGACTCGAATACCACGGTCTCCTAGGCACGAATTCTTCGAATATCGAATTCTTTTTCTAATATCGAATCCGTGTATGGCCCTTTTCTCCTCCACTCTGACAGACGGAACAGTTAGATCTTTCAGAGAAGTATGCGACGCTAGGAGTCACGAAGGTGCTGCTTCGCTGTGATTTTCTATTAGACAGAAAACTTTACGAACAATCTCGACGTTAGGTTCGACGAATACTCGTGGAACTAATCCTAGTTTTCGTTCGCAACCGCGGTTGGTCGATATATAAATATACATTCCTGACGATTAAGTATTCACCACCGCGATTCTTAAGAGCATAACGCTCCGATCTAATCCGAACGTTGGCGCGATTCACGTGTCGTTGACAATGCCGATGGAACAACGAGCACATCCTGTTTGCATTGTTTTCCATTTATGAGGGCCGTGAAAATATTGTGGTCTCTCGATCCGACACGCCGTAAAGGTGTTTCATTGTCCGTCCTACGTATTTTACGACGCATCGGTGTTTACACGATCATCCGTGGACAACGTTATTGAATAGAGGCGAGGCGTTGTAAAAAGGACAGGTTGTCGCGCGCCGGTTCCCTTTGGGAAAACGTTTTTATAGAGGGTGGCCCCGTTGTCCACAAAAGGGTTCCTGTCCCCGGGAACCTCGGGACCCCACCACGACAGGGAAACGCCACACAGGTCGAGCCCCGAAATCAGATATTGTTCAGCCCTCGACTTCCTTTATGGCGTATGATGGATGAAACTAATCGCTCAAGCAGGTGACTATATACACCCTGCAGTTGCACTGAACTTGCCATGACCACGGGTGGCGCGGTTTCCCGAAAGCTTTGTGGACATTCTTGGCTTGGACCTCTACGACACGTTCACCACAGAATATACGAATATCTTACGAATCGGGTTGCTGGGTCGAGGGAAGGTCCGTACGCTTGGGAGAAACGTACTATCGAAGAATTTAAAGAAAATTTCAAGCAGAAACCACATTAGGAGTTACGAATCGGGTTGCTGGATCGAGGGAAGGTCACGCTTAGGAAAAACGAACTATTGTGAGATCGAATTGCGCGCCAGTCGCGGAGATGGCGCGCGTAATTAGGTGTGCATGGGTGTATGTTTGAAGAGCGCGAATCAGGAAGCGTGATAGATGGAATGTTTGTAAACGAGCGTACGATTGGCAAGGATGGAGACAGAGTGCGAGAAAGAGAGAATACAAGAAACGGTGAGCGAATGCGAGGACGAACGTTAGAATGTAAGGAGAAACGAACGAAAGTAGGTGTGAAATAAAGAGCAGCGGTAAAATCGTAACGGGGTTTAAAATTAGTCCCCGGATATTTCCTACACTATCGAAGAAATTTAAAAAAAATTAAAAGCAGAAACCGCATTAGGAGTCGCTGTTAAATGCTTGTGAAATAACCAAATTTCTTTTTCTATTCCAATTTTCTACTTTCTACTTTTCGTGTTTTTCTACTCTCTCTTCGTTGCAAAGTTTGCTACTTTTCGTGTCAGCTTCTTGACCTGGAATTAAACGGGGAGAAAAACGTATCCGAACTCGATGTTCCGGATAAGACGGAACGAGATAAGCTTCCACGAATACTGGAATTCCCCGTATCGGAGAATCTAGGGAAACGACGCGCGGAACACCTCTAATGCGGTTCAATTTGGAATTCCGGGTATAGGTATAGAGTTACGGATGGGAAAAGATGGTGGCACCCAAAAGGGCCGACTGGCGCGATCCGAGCGAAAGAACAATCCCCTCGCCAACCCTTTTCTCGTGATTAATGTATGCAAAGATAGCGCGTTCGGGTACATGGCCATTCCCCTGATTGGCTAGAACGAAACGAGACGAGCGAAAGCAATTTCTCTGACGAGTTAATTTAACGACGCCACCATTGACGGACAGTTGTTCGAGTAAAGGATTATTATGTCGAAAAATAACACGAAGACAGATAACTGCGTATACGTAAAAATATTCAAAGCAATTGAATTAATAGTTTTGAACGAATACTTTTAAGAATAAAAATTCACTAGACTTGTAGTAAGAAAATTGTAAATAAAAAATGCATTAAATTTTCTAGCAATACAAGTAAAGAATCATTACAATTGCGGTAAAATTTGTACGATAAAAAATTCATTACATATGTAGAAATAAGTTTGCAAACGAGAATTCGTTAGTTTCATCGCGCAACATTTGCGATACAACGCACCGAGGTTTAAGCATACCCTTTATGCATACCCTAGGCATGATTAGCAATCGCTGCTCCGATCTAAAGCCTGCGTTGATACACCGAAAAAATCTCGCGACTTGTTTCGCACACGGTGGACGTTGAACACGAGATGAAAAATAGAAATCGAGGATCAGCAGCGTGTGAAACGTTTCCATGGGAGCTTAAGTTTCAAATTCCAGGATAGCCACGGGTTCGGGCTAAGTCTCTGTCCGTAGTGGACAGAGAAATACCGCGCGGGGGAGGGGAGGACAATTCCCGTGGCAACCCTTTCAGCATGATTAATGTACGCGAAGATAGAGAGTTCGAGGCCAAGCCCATCCCCGCGAGGGCGTATTAGTTTAACGAAACGAAAGAGATGGTAACGGTGGAAGAGAGGAAGAAAATGAAATGCTCACATCCGAACCCTCTTTCATTATAAATGCCCCTGTGTGTTTATTGTCGGGGCCAGCTCTCTAGGTGTGCCCCGAAACCCGTAAACTCTTTCGGGGTTTTTTGGGGGCTGGGCCCTGGAAACCGTAGGACGCCTTTCTTACGAGATACGAAGAGTCCGATTTTTCGACATCGTGGCTATAGATGCTGCTCGAAGATAGGACACGTGCACGCCGATTTCTCGGATCGACGATCGTAAGTCTGCACGTACCTGTTGCGGCTCGTGTCTAATGAAGCCACGGAATTCTCCGACCTTTTTACGAGCCAGCTTGGACATCCGAGAATGACAAACCGCGTTACAGAAGGATAGACCAGGGTGATCAACGTTCAGAACGGATGCTATTTGAACGATCTTGCTCGGTCACGAAAGCCGGATTTTTACGAAAGTTCGAGATAGAGACGTGTTTATATTTTTCACTGCTTGATATTAAAAAAAAAAAAAAAAAAGGAATAATTCAAAAATATTTATGAATCAGAAAATTAGTATCGATGAAGTAAAATTAATAGCCGTTTACTTTTAATCTAATTGTCGTTCGGTTAGGTGAGGTTCGAATGTAAGACAAACGTGAGACAATAGCGCCGAATTGAGAGTTCAGTGGCTGAGGCAATTTAATCGAGGCCCTCGTGCCTCATTGAAATGAAGATTCATACCACCGTGAAGAACTCGTCACCGCTGTAAGATCCAGAAAATCTCAGCTGACCGGTCCTCGTCGAGACTGATTAATTGAAGGTTAAGGGTTTCGGGACGTTAAGTGGTTCACTGAAATGTTTCTATGGGCTGACACGGTGGGAGCCAGAAAAGGCCGCGCGTGGACTCAAAGCCGGACGAAAGGACAAAGGAAAAAAGAAGGAGAAGAATGCGACCTCGGCCAGTTGCCGCTTCTTTCGTGTCAAAACACGGCGCTAATACATCATTAAAAGAACGCGCCCCTAGCGTGAAGCCCCTAGCGCCACCGAGGGCTACAAGGACACCTTATAATCGATCGGCTTATTCTCGACGGACGCCTTCGTTACAGGTTCACCTCTTATCCCCAGTTCTTGTCATTTACTATTCAATAATTACTGGTTTCGAAGACGCGATCGGTATCTTCTGCGATTCCAACCTCTCGTCTCACCTTTAATCCAGTTTCACAAAATTGCGTCAGACGGATACATTCAAAGAATTATTCATATCGGTAATTAAGAAAGTAGCTGAACAGCTGACCTTTTACATTTACATCTCCAGTTTCGATCAATTATGTAATCGGCCTAGTTATCAACAGACTTCTGCCATCTGATGTGCAAACTTTCGATGGCAGATAGAATACAAGAAGCGATACAAGAACTTTACGTATGCTGAACAGCATGTATGCAAATGAAGACGAAGTGAGTTTAGGGTTAACGCGGCGAATTGTTCACGTACAAGAAGAAAGGGAAATCTTTTCGAGGGAGGTCCGACAGCACAAGAGTTAAATGACAAATTGATTGCAGCGTTAAATTGGCGGGCGAGGCTGAGGTAGATGCATTTGGAGATACACTCGTAACTTCTAGGTACGGGGTAGGATTCCGAGTCGAATTTGCGATGCCTGCGGGCGCGATCGTTGTACATCTCGGTTTCTAAATTAGTCTCAACTCACTCTGATTGAACACCGGCGTAGCTAACCCTTAGCGATCGCGCGCGGCCCGCTCGATCGAGGATTTATCGCCGCACGATCGACGAATACCAAAGGCGAGTGCGCTTGTCGACGATCATCCTGTGTTGCGCGTTCAGCTACGTCGCTTCGTATGACGTGAAACGCCCGCTTTGCTGGACCACGAATCATCTCTCGAAAGGGACGCCCGAATTTCTATTGCATTCCTTTCCCAGTGCCTTGTTAGGCGCAATATAACAAAACGAACACCAAATATTAGGTTGACTGGAAAGTAATGTCGTTTATTTTACATTAAATTCAAACAAATTTTTAACAAATCTCCGGTTTCGATCAATTATGTAATCGGCCTAGTTATCAACAGACTTCTGCCATCTGATGTGCAAACTTTCGATGGCAGATCGATAAGAATCAATGAGCTGATGAGTGATTAAGAAGTGATTTAAAATTGCACAAACGACATTACTTTCCGGTACACTCAATATGTATTACGATATCAAAATTAATGTTTAATGATTAATTATAGAAGATAGTCACAAACAACAAAACCATAAGTAATTTGTATAAATCAATTGATAAAATTAAAATTGTAGGAAGCACGGATTAGTACGAAGTTTGGTGTCCTAGATTATTTGTGACTTTCTACTAACTTATTCAGAAGAACGAAACAAAACACTTGTACATTTATACAGTTCTTTATAAAAAAAAAAGACCGAGAATAAAAATATCAAACTTTAAATCGTACGTAGTGGTATCCTTCCTGATCTCTTTATCGTACCACAAAATAACATTCGAGAGTGTTTAAAAGCCGGCTTGGCAGCGGTAATATCGTAGTGCATTGTAATCAATTCTTTTCGCTCATTTTTCGGAAATCAAGGTGAGATGGTTTCTCTGACATAAATCACAGCAATGCGGGTTCTTAGTGGTGCTTGTGTAATATGCCACGGATAATTCAAGGTCCGCAACAGCGAGCAACCTAGAAGAATATAGTCTTTTTTCGAGGCGAAGCGAACGGAAGGGAAAACGTACAAACTATCATCGACGTTCGACCGAGAACGCGTTACTGATTGCCGACAGTGCAATTTTACGTATTTCATTTCCACGATAAATAACGACCGCTAGGAAAAAGTGACTTAAGTAGACGCGCATTTGCCGCGCTTCTTCTGAAGCATTTAAGCACCAGTCGGGCTAAAATAGCGCACTTTTTATCTTTATTCTCAGCTGCAAAAGTTCTCTATTTTGATCGAGACGTCTTTCGAAAAATTGAAAACTACCGAACTATACAAATAATGGATCTATTGTTCTATTACTATTCGTAACGATAAGCTTGCAGATATTAGATTTTAAATCAAATTAAGACAAAATTAAAAGATTATAATAGGAGCTATACCATGTTTCGAGGACAATCAAAATTTCCTTCTACGCGTCTGAATAGTAGTTGAACAAAAGATTAACGAATAAAAAGAACGTCGTACTTCTACGTGGAGACCCGAAGCCTGAAGCTCCATTAGTTTCACGGTAGATTCTTCCCTGTTCTTGTGAAAAGTCACGAAGCAGTTTAGTAGCTAACGAGAATCCTTCCAACTCATTTCGAAGCGTCTGGACACTATGAAGCATGTTAAGAATATTCACGACAAATTGCGACTGCTTTAATCAGGGATTTATCAGGATTGAATCGACATTTATTATAGTCATTATCCAGCTACACGTCGGGACCACCCTCATTTGCATGAGGCTGGCCGCTCGCTCGCTTCGTTAAAGCGCCAGTATCGCGGTGCCACTGGACACTGTATTGTTCATAAATATCGATGAAATTGGTGTAACATCTCTCACGATGTTCGCGGATGAGCGTATGCAGTGAACTTCTGAGATTAAGTGACAAGTTACTACGCGATTCTCGCCCGATATACGTAAAGTGAACTCGACGCTATCTTTGAAAATCTCTCCTCCCATCTACACTCTACAAAATATCTTCGTACGTACGTAGATGATAATACGTCCCGTAAAATTAACGTTTAAATCATTTCCATCCTCAAATCCATCCTCGTTTAATCCTCGCGGGATTTTATTATGTATTTAGAACAATCCATAACTATGAAAAATTAAACGAAAATGTTGCATCGATCGAGTGCATCGACGAAATAATCTAAAATTGTACCGATGAAATAGTAAAACGTTAATGAAAGCATTATTGTTAGAGTGTAGATTTTTATGCGTATTCATATTTTCGCAGCTACAGAAAAATAAATGAAACTTAAATGGTCATGTGTATTATTGTTGAGCTGTAAGAGACACTTTTAATTAATAACACTTTTGGCGAGTTACCATATATACATTATACAAATGCACACGTATTAAGCATACCTAACAATATTTTATATATTTTCGCAATTGTGCACATTCTCATGGATTTATCCACATATTATTTCACACTAGCGAACTGTTTCTCTGATACAACTTCAAGATTGTTGCTATAACCATTCACGATTAAAAACTGCAGCACAGTGCAAAAAAGATTATGAAGAATAAGATCAGATCTTCTTCTACATTATATAGGTAGCAAGCTTGAAAGGATTTACAGCCACTAACATGGATTATCATCTTGCCGGTAACCTGTTTTCCGTAACGTTTTATTAATGATCAATTTCTTTATAGCCATTCTAACGTTACAAATGTATGCAAACTATTCGCTCGCTGTTTATACCTTAGTACCCATAATTGTTAAATATTATGATATTCTATAAATTACGAATTTTACCGAGAACATCTGAATATTATACGATGCTCAGAGATCACGTAATGAAAATGACTAAATATATTTTCTACATGGTTTAACACCTGTGGAAAACTCTTTAAAACTTTCCCTCTTCTTGTATTTGACGAATTTTCTGGTCTGAGCAGCCACCTTTTTATAACATATTAAATCTAACATATGCACCGTAGCCTTTGTACGTTCCCATTTTTTATAGGAAACCTATCTTAACCTTTTCATTTTGTCGCATTCATGATCCCACCACGGAACAGGATTTTTATGTTCCAATCGGCTTATATCTCTTCGTTTTGGTGTGCTGATTGTAATTGAGTTCGCTATTATATTTATAAAAATATTATATTTTTCAATCGCCGGAAGTGAGTCGTAACCTCGATAGAAGAATTGCTCGTACGAATTCTCGTATGTAAAAACTTTACTCCAATCAGTACGGCAGGAGTTTAATTTAAACGATTTCTTATCGTAATACCTTTTCTCTGCATTGATAGTTATAAATATGGGAAAGTGATCAGAGCCCAAGGTTTCATCGTCAGTTTCTACGCGTATCTTATCCGCTGCGTTAATTGTAGATAGAACAAGATCTATATTCGATTTTTAAATATGTCCCCTTACACAGCTTGTCGTCAGATATTTTTCTATATTTTTGTATCTATTGATTGGAATAATTAAAACTTGATCCGACATAATTAAACATTTATGATACATACGGTATCATGCAAGTATCGTGTAAAGTGCAAAAATGTAAAGTGCAAAAGAGAAACGTATCGTATATTGCTTAGGATCGATCAGTTTACCGATTATACCGATGTATAATCTTTTAATGTAATAGCTTCTATCGCGTCTGTAATTACGGCCTGTTCTTTTCTGGAAAAATGTATCTTGTTCTACTGCTTGAGCATATGACGAAAAGACATAGCCGAGACAAGAAATACTTGACTCCACTATTAAACTCCTTTTCGCTTTCATTCTTCTTCCGTGTCATTCATTCCATTTTCGCAATTACCTACCGTATCCCTCCTCCCAGTCGATTCATCTAATATAGTTAAATTGCTTCTATTTTTGACGAGCAATTTCCCAGAAATTCCGAGGATGTATTTCCCCTCCCGGACAGCTCGTAAAGCCCACTTGTTGCTCAGCGTCCATTTGACCACCCCCGGCAGAGTCGCGCATGATCCTTGATTGACATGCAACATTCCGCAAAAAAAAGAAAAGAGAACGAGAGAAGACACCAGCACCAAGCCAATTTACGTACTTCTCGCGGGGAAAATGACGGTTTAAGAACCTACAAGTCGGCGCTTTCATGTCTCTAAAAATAGTAATCCGCTGGAGTGAGCTAATCCCGTTGATTTCGCGCGAGTGCTAAAACGCGAAGAAATCCACATTAGAGCGTGGGTGGAATGACATCTGTCCGTAGCGACGAGGAAGACGTTTCCTGCATAAACACAATCAACCGACGCGGCCACCGACTCGCTTTTAATGCATTCGACGTATTTGTCGCGTGTACTCCTTCATTTGATTAGAGTGGCTACGCGACGCGCTTAGGCGGCCTAATCGTTTAGCCCCCAAATTGGTGCTATTACTTTAAATTAAAACGTACAGGGCACTGTACAAATCTCTTTATGAACCAGCTGTTTTCCATGCGTGTCTATTATTATTGTTGTTGTTGTTTTTTTTTTTTTTTATACAGAATACAGATTATGCACTGCAATAGGTATCGATAAATTCGTTTTAACATCGCAGTTTTTACGTGAGACTCAATATGATGATTTTGATCTAAACCACCACAACGTTAAACCTTTATTAGGTGTACTGGAAAGTAATGTCGTTTGTGCAATTTTAAATACTTGTTTATCGCTCATCAGCTCATTGATTTTTATCGATCTGCCATCGAAAGTTTGCACATTAGATGGCAGAAGTCTGTTGATAACTAGGCCGATTACATAATTGATCGAAACTGGAGATTTATTAAAAATTTGTTTGAATTTAATGTAAAAGAAACGACATTACTTTCCAGTCTACCTAATACAAAGGATTTGATTTAATTTAGTAATGCTAAATTGCGAAAATAACTTATCATGTGTCGCGAAGTATCGCCTGCATGCTTGCCCTCTGAACAAACAACCCGATTAGGCGGTCGGTGAGTGGAGGCCTTTTTTCGTCGCAGTTAATTCGCGACGAAAACAGAACGACATAAATCTATTGACACTGACTTTATGGCGAAAGAGAATTCGAAACGAGGCGTTGATCCAAATAACTCTGACAGCATGTGTTCTGAGAAGTATAGCGAAACAATCTGAACTAACAGGGAGGCCATAATTGTCCGGTTATGAATATAAACGTCTCTGAAAAATTATCGCAATACATGTTCAAACCGCCCCACCATGAACATTTAAACAATTTTTCTTTACATAAATTATCTATATGAAGAATTAGCATTTATTCTTTTTTAAGAATGTTCAAACCACCCCACCATGAACATTTAAACAATTTTTCTTTACATAAATTATCTATATGAAAAATTAGCATTTATTCTTTTTTAAGAATGTTCAAACCAGCCCACCATGAACATTTAAACAATTTTTCTTTACATAAATTATCTATATGAAAAATTAGCATTTATTCTTTTTTACGAATGTTATATAATATGTATATAGTTCATGTTGTTTCAAAATAAAGCATGCGAAATGAAATTGCCACGGTAAATATAGAATGTTTAATAAATGATTATTTTGTCATTCGAACGTGCTTCGGAATTTGATGTTCTCGTTTTCCACGTTAAAGAATAAGATCGTCAGCCTTGGACATTTGTTGACAATGCATGATTTTCATATAAATGGTCTTTTCGGAGCACGTATTGCACGTACTGCCCCTAGTAAATATTTTCTCTCCCATTGAACATTGATTCGCATTCAAGATCCGCAAGGCAACCGTGTCGTTATTTAAATCTCTCGAAAATATCTAACACATTCAAGGTTGGTACTTCGTGTACAAAAGTGTACTCTTTTTGTACATACTTTGTTCCTTTGAAAATATCACGTTACCCCAAATCTAACTGCGCCAAAAGCAAAATTCTGTAAGGCAACCAAACTTGTATCTCATGAATGCATTAAACTGATCGCGAATCTCTACTTCACGTCTCCGCTTAAAAAGGAACTTTTACCGATTTTAAAAGATAGAATGTAGAAAAGCGAAGATTACGACCTTCGACAATAATGCCATTTTCCGTGAAAAAAAGAAAAGATAGACGGTGTCGTTTATGATTCTATCGTTTATGATTCTATCGTTTCACATCGAGGACGAACCGTTCTCTTGGCAAAGCACATAATTTTCAGTGCCTCTGGGCGCCACCCTTGTCCCCTACTGTTTTCCACGCATTTATCCCCCAAGAGAAACGCTTGACGTTTCTTCGACGGGCAACGAACATCGTACGAGTCGAGATATTCATAATGGATGTTCAACCGGCGAATGGAAGCGTTGAATATTGACGGCGATCTGCGGATGACACGGACCACGGTGCCGTGTGTATGCTTGTGCAACAAGCCACGAGCGTCTAATGACAATGTCGTGTTTGATAGATTATTTTAATGGGTTAAGCTTCTTAACATTCCCGGTCCGTAATGGCATTAGATGCCATGCTGTAATCCCCAAGATTTAGACAAGTCGTCCGTGCGAATCGTGGGCCCGCATTCCTGCGTAACTACACGAAACAGTTCTTCGAGTGCTTATATTTTGTGGCCGAGATAACGGAAGCAGACCTACTAACGAACAACTTTAGGGCATACGTGTGTCAGTAATGTAGAGATGCTTTATGTAGAGCACAAGAAATTGCATCGATCTGCGTTGTCAAAAATTATCAATCGACCAAAGAATCTTTAAACGCTGAAAAATGATCGTTATCATTAAGAACTGGGTGTCCGACTCTGGTCACTTTTTTTTCAACGTGTTCGTTATTTGCAGAGGAGGTTCACTTTCGATTGTTAAACGGTCACGTTTCATGTATCGGCATCCCGTGCGCCTCCAGCTTCCATCGTGGTCCTCTATCTACCACGGTGCCTAAACTTGTCGGAGCTCATTGAGCCGAGGTGCATGTAAATTTATTCAACTGAGGTGTGGTGCGACGTGGTGCACATATATCGTGCATGGACAGCGGAGCTCCGTCTTGCCGCCTCCGCGTAAGTTATGTACCGGCCTGGTCGGTCATCCACGTCAGGTTCCTCGGAGAGTCCTCGGACCACTTTCGCTTTTTGGTGTTCCGTTGCCGGCACCGAAAGAATAATTTCGATCAGTCGCCGGTCTCGTCGGCTGTACCGCGTCTCGTTAGAGCCCCTTTTCACCCGTTGACGTTAATATCTTTCTTTTGCACCGTCATATCTCAACACGCGCGTTATTCGTGGTTTAATGGTGAATGATGGCAACGCTACGAGATGACTTTGTGTTACGCGATAGAACCCATTGTCGTCCCTTTTGGCTGTGCATTAATAAACCGTTGCGTAAATCTGTCGCGAGTACAACAATTCACGGAGACAGGATAGCCCTCGTCCCGTGAATAGAGATAATAATGGAAATTGTTTCGGTTCTGTAGGCAAACAGTTTTTAGACATTGATGTTACAGGAAATGTACGTAATTCGTTATCAAATGATATATTCATAACATGCGAACGATATACGAAATAAAGAAAGTAGCGGTAAAATTGATGCGTGCCTAACAATAAAATACGCGTTATAGATTAAAAATTGGTTGAAAAAGAAGACATTGGTATAAAAATATTCAAGAATGTTTACGATTATATAGTGGACATTTTGTCGTTAGTCACACACATCATTCTTATAACTACAATTTTATCATGTATTGTTTATATAAACATATCGCGATTACATGTTATAAATATATATTATGTATCATAAATGTTTTTCTTTCGTTATATGTAGATGGTAAATTGTGTCCTTGACAATATTATTTATTAAATGCTTAGAAATATCACTGTTTGATGTACTATCGAAAGTGATCCAATTTAGAGAGAATCTTCCACTTATCTGGAAATCGATAATAGTTCGAGCCAAATGGCGACCATACTCGTTGACAGAATTTACGAATTTACTGCACTTCTGTTTGCATCCGAGACACGACTAAATTCTTTGATCTTCCTCGGAGGATCAGGAGTCACCAAACCTGCTTAGCTTTAAAACGTCCTCGCGACCCGTAAAACCCGACACTGAAATCTGAAACGTTGTCTAAAGATCGATGGCGAACATCGCCGAGCAGTACGACGTGTAGTTGACGAAAAAGAAGTAAAACCGGGGGATTTGTGCAGGGCCCCGAGCGCGCCGGAAGTGGTGGGTGCCAACAGATCCGCCGGCGAAATTCGAGAGTCGTAGATTCCCATTTCGTAGATTTTTTTAGTACGTCTTCCAGCATCAACGTGTAGATCCGGGGGCTTGATACGTCGAATTTATTGGCGTTCTTAAGAGGAAAACACAACGATGACCTCCTTTGTCTCGCTAACGATTTTACAGGTGCGATCGCAGCCCGGGACACGAATGATCTTTTTCGTATGAAAATAACGAGACTCTAGATCGAAACGAGATAGTCGACTCTTGGAGGAGTTTATAGGTAAATATCTCCAAAATGAGAGAAAAATATTGCGATGGAAGTCGAAAAACTTTCCTGGCAGAATTGGTGGATAATCAGATACCCTTGGACAAAATTTATAACTCTCCATTGCAAATGTGAGAAAAACTGTGCTCTTATCCCTACAAACTCTCTGGAAGAGAACTGGAACTCTCTGGAAGAGAAATAGTTGTAGTATTGAGATAAATTAGCGTACGGCGACCGGTAATTCCGAAGATGAAATATGATGACGTACATTTGTAACCATAGAATAACAATTTGATTGAACTTTATTATCTGGACCCGTCGCAATGTAACGACCAAGAACGGAAGTTGTAAATAGTAATATTCGAATTATAAAAAGAGCTAATTTTAATCGATCGTTCTGTAATCATGGATTCGTTTGCTATAGAATGTCTTCTTATAAGGGCTTTCCCCTTGATGAAACCAGATATTCGCAATTTTCACGAGCATTTTTACCTTCAAATATAATTAAATTTCTGTGCGTAGTGTTATTAACTTTTTGTACATCATCGTGTTACGCGAGCGCTGCGACTACGGTAATCTTCAGGCTGCTAAGAAATTGCTACATGTAAAGTCTATGAGATCGAATCGGAGAATCCATAAATATAAATGTATCATACCGGTTTCAATCATGGTTTATATAATTCAATAATATGAAATTTTGTGTACACAAAATTGCTGTAATAACAATTATAAGATATATAATAATTGCAACAATCAGCGCGATAAACAATCTTTACACGAATAAAGTGGAACCACGATCGATGTACCAAACATATAATTGTGGAAAGTGTAGCAGTTAATTGAAATGAATTGAAGGTATTAAGTGGATCTGCCGGTGTTGCAGCAAGTATCCACGTCCAGTAACGATTTCACCACCACCTATTGCAAGAAATGAAGTCATTGCTACATTCGCTTTGACTTCGATTGCTCTACTTAATTAATATTCCTGATTAGTGCAAAGCGTTTCCAATACAATTTTATCGATTTTATGTTTCGATAATACGCTACACGAGGGACATCTGACGGTTAATTGAACTCATACTCTATCTGCAACAGCTTGAGGATCGTTCACTCGTGTTGTTAGCATAGACTTCACCAGTAATAGAGAACCCAAGAGCAACCTTTCTTGAAATTGCTCGAGATTGGAGTTTTACGGAGACTTCAAGGAGACTATTAACCTTTGCTTAGGAATTGGCGAGGGTCTCCAAACTCAGGAGGAGTCTCAGGGGACAGAGGATTACGCTCGCTCCGCCTAAACCTTCCCAAAGTCACACTGCATAGTCGTATTTTGAGCAACGAACAATCCTTGCCTCGATGAAATGTAAAAATGTCTGTCGTTTTACGAAGCGGTCAGGTTCGGGCCTCAGACACAGCTACAGGCCCTTGGAACAAATAAAAGGAACAAGTATCTATAACGACTTTGATTCCTTTTTACTGATAATTCGATGACGTCTCGCGGATCGCGTATTCTTCGATTCAATTATTGAATCGATTAGAAGCGTTCGCGCGTTCGAGTATTGGAATTACCTGTTCGCTGTCTACGGGCGTCGCAATGTACTCGAGTTACTAATATGACCGGACACGATACGTTTATACGTGTTTGTAATTCACATGATAAGAGTGAATTACGATGCATTTTGTCGTGCCGGAATAGAACGACAAAAGGGCCACTAGCGTTCGCTGATCTGTTATTCGTGCGCACGTTGCGCGAACGCATATTCAGTATTTACTCATTTACATATTTACAAGGTGCACTTAAGGCACTCGGATGAGGTGCACGCGAGTACGATAAGTACGGTGCTCCACTATTACGTAGGTGTATCGCGACTATGCTTACACGCGCCCGGGGAAGTGCTCTTCGATAAGTTGATCCGTTGATTGGATCTGCCTCGAACATGTCGCGAATTTTTAAACGCACTCGCCTAGACTGTCGCGTTACGAGTACAATGGGCATTATAACTCGCAACGAGCAAACTTTCGCGTGGGAAGAAAAGCCGATAATCAGAAGCGAAACAGAATTTTGGGAAAAAGAACTTTTACGTTTTTCCTTTCGAATTCTTAAACTAAACATCGGATGAATAATCTGTAAATATCAAGGAAGTCTCGTCTTTGTCATTCTCTGTAAGGTGATATTTTTCAAAGATTGAAGAAGAAGTGTTCCACGCTTGAATCTAAAGCGATTGAAGTATTTGTGCACTTCAAATTAATCCTCTGAAAGATATCGATGCTATATACTGCTCAAGAAATTTTATAATTGTTACAGCTTCTTTGAATGATCATCGATACGAAGTGAATCGCGGACTTCACATTTCTACAGATAAAACCCACATAGATCGTCTATCGTTATATTTAGCTTTCCACTGACGTTTCGCGAAATACTTCTTAATCTTTTTGGGCCAAGTGGTTTACGAAGTTATCCTATGAAGTCGTTTCAGTATCGTCGCAGTAGAATCTGTGCTACAGATTAGCTTTAACTTCGACTTTATCATTGAATTTCCACTAAATCTTCCAACAAATAAATAAACATTACTGATGATAAAAGTCCTAGTTTGAATAAAATTTCTTTTTATAAAAAGAAACTTTTATTAGTTATCTAGTATTCGAATAAAATTTTGCTTATAGGTGGTATTTTATAAATTATTTCCAATGGTTTAATAAAAGTGCACGCAAAAAATCAACTTGATAGAAATATATCTGTAATTCGTTGCGTGTTCTTTAATCTAGATGACTGGAGTACACCTGTTCGTCTGGTATGCGTTTCAATTAATTCGTATGCGGACTGAAAGTAGTCGTTGCACCTTCTTCTTTAAACAAAATCGGACCGATATGTATCCGTTGACGGTACATGGGTGAAGGAAGGCAAAACCGGTCCGATATTAAACAGCAGTTATTTGCGTGGACACTCTAGCTGCGGCTCGAGTACTGCATCAACATATCAGATACGCGCTGCTTTCGATTCCAGAAGCTGAGTTTTCGCACAATTAATCATACATACCGCCCATTCAAATGATTTACTGTCCCAGATTTAAACGGTAGAACTTCTTTAAAGTGTCATTGTGTCAATTCGCAGAACTCACCGCGATAAAAGTTTCCATGATGAATACCTCTGATAATTAACTAACGAGAAAAGCGTGTACTGGAATCCTGTTTCAGCGTTAAATACTGTCCTTTCCTCCGAGCAATTATGGCGGAACAATGTGCTCAATTAAGGAAATGAATATTGAGAACCGCGGAAGCGCCAGTCTCACAAATACCTACGGACGCCGGAATATTCCAGTTAATTTACTTGTTCTGGTATTAAACGACGTCGAAAAAGTTCTGTCAACGACAGTAAAAAGAAATTTTATTCGCAAAATAGTAACGCGCGTGCTGGTCGATTTTGGAAAATTGAATTTTATTAACTCGCTACATAAAATGAAAAAAAAATCGTTGCAATGCCGAGAAGTCGAGTCATCTCGGAGATGATATCTTTTCCTAAGCTTGGAATTTAAATGTAGAATGTTTCTGTTTATTATCGTTTCGTATGAGAATTTATACTCTTCGTATGCAGTATATTTTATAAATTTAATTAGAAATTTGGAGTACTAAACAAATTTTTATGATATCTTTTCGTCAACTAAATTAATTTATCGATATGTATTCTATATATATATATGAGGATTTCTTTTCAGATGTTCATTCATTATTAATTCCGATAAGTGTAATGTACATGTGATCCACTGTCGTTACGGAAAACTCCGTTAGATTAACCTTATCTCCTAAAACTATTATGTCTACTTACAGGCCATAAAAAATTACAAAACACGTGTATGAACGCGTACATAGTAATTTATAATTATGTACGATATCTAAATAGATATGATAGATGAAGGAGACAAGTTTAATCTAACGGAGGTTTCCGCGATTGGTAATTAGTTACAGATCGTTCAGTTACGCATTAGTTAAGCATCGCATAGCGAATTTGATATCGATTTATTAACACGTAATACTTGTTCCAACTATTTCCATTTACCCGAGCACAGAATTAATTACTACACCTAATTCTCCGAAATACTAATCGTTCACCAAGATAAGAAGAAACCTTTCGATAGAAAAAGAAGAAGTGAAAACGTGGTACGGGTTCGAGCAGAGAACAGAACTAATCCAAGAAAATACTCGAAGCAGGTCAAAGGGCAACAGATCGTTCGCTCGTGCATCGGTATTCCAGGATTTTTCGGATCGCGACGAAAGAACGATGGAGGTTACCGGTCGAAAGCCATGGCCATTTTTAAGTCGAAGCTCTCGGATCTAGCGAAACGGGCCAGCGACCGCAAGCGTCTCGTGTAAGTACGGAACTTGGCGTACGTGCAATTCGTACAAATTACGATGGCGCTCGCTTGCTCACCGACGACATCGCGACGGCGACGTCGGCGGCGTCGCGGCGGCGCGAGAGAAAGACGTAACGACGTGTCACACCGCGGAGAAAGGAAAACACAACCAGCGAGCACCGCCACGGAGGCTTCTCGCAGTCGGCATTCAACTTCCTTCGTCGAGAGACGCGTGATCAGACGTATACGCGCGAACACTGCTCCGATTCAATGAATACTCATCGGACTTGATTTTTGAATGAAATCAAATCAACATTCGCGATACTTGGTTCGTTCTCTTCTACAATGTGTAACTTTTGTACATAACTCGTGTGATATTTATCAAATTACGTAAACGCATATGCCACCGTGTTGTCAAATATTAAAAAATCGCTTTATATACCTAACTATAAAAAGAATATCGTGATTTATCGTCGTAAGTCATACATTATTCCGAATCTACTATCAGTTGATACTGTACTTATTTAGTAATCGTACCTCAGTTTAAGTTCTGTGGAATACTGTACCGTTAGATTTAATTATGATTCAATTGCTAATATGCTCGGCAACGAGCATGTTAGTAATAAACCCGTCGGGAGTTTAGTAGCCTAATAAAAAAAAATCATCCTGAATAATGTATTCAGCGATAAGGACATGAGTGTTCATACGGGATGAAATTTCTCGATACAGAAATGTCACAACCGCGCTTAAGTAATCGAAAAAATCTATATATTAATCTAAATAGTTATTATGCATCCTAACGTACTCCGATGCCAAAATAGTTCAAATTTCAAATATTCCAAATAGAGCAACTCGGTGGACACGAGTCGATTCGACGAAGCAATTGACATCATCGTGTGAACAACGGTTGTACGATGAATAAAAAAAGGTTCAGGTGTTTTAAGAGCAGATGTCTCGATAAAAAAAAGAACGCTTAATTAATGATCGCGTATTTGTAGACTCATCGTAATCAGAACTCAGATCAGCAGATACGATATTGTTATTACACATAGTGTGCAATCTCGTTTCCCCTTGATGCGCTCGACGCAGATAACATCGAAACTCTGCACGATTCATGTATAATTGCATTGATAGCGAACTGCTGATTTCTTTTTCAATTCTGGCCGCTTGTCAATATTATCGATTACGGTTGCTTTACGTTTAATGAGGGAGTTTCAGCGCGCGAGTTTCGCGACACGAGAAAAAAGTAAATACAAGGAAATTATAAATGTGCCCTTCACGTATGCAATTTACTACAAAATTCTACGATAGCTAAAGTTTTTTTTTTTTTAGAAAAGAACCGGAAATCTACCGTTTCACGTTCCGAAAGATGCTCCAATTGCTGCAATTACGATTCACGTTAAGTTATTAACAATATTAACGCAACACTAGTCTCAGCGTTTATAGGGACGTTATCTGATGCAATTAAGAGGAATCTGAAACGGTGCAATTTTCGAATCGCTTGCAAATGGGCGAATCTTGCTAAGATTACTTAATTGGATCGAAAGACCAGAATGTAGCAATACCAGTGGCAAACTCGATATACAGTTGGCAATTATCAAATTGCTCTGTACAATCCGATAAATAATCATCCTGTAACACATTATCGGTAGTAATCAAATGAAGCGATAAATTGATAGAAATGATTACTTTGATCTCATTTAACTCTTTTTCTATCCGAGAAAAACGCGTCTTCGTAAAATATTCTACTGCTGCGCGACACCGACATTTCCAGTTAACGGAGTGGCCACCAATCACCAACCACAGTCTAGTTTTCCCCCCATTTTTTTTTTTTTCTTTCGTGGTCAATGAATTATCATAATTTGCAGGCCGTAACACGGGAGATCCCCGCTGATCTGCGGAGCAATTATAGCAACGGCTCACGAGACAGAATGTCGACGTTACGGCGCAAGTGTGTACGTTACTGCGAATAGGGTAGTGGTCTTCTCGCGATCGGCGAAAAAACCGGCACGATAGAGACGATCGTCGTCATAAGCCGATCCTCGTAGCAAAGCGGCGACCGAAAAGAAACGCCATTACCGAAGGCACGTACTTACATTAGAAATACGATCCTCTGCCGACGATTAACGAGCTACCGTCGATCGCAAACCGGTCACGTTTAACTTATTCTTCAGAGTTTCCTGGCTACAGCGAGACAGAAAATCACTGACACAAGCAACAATGTGACAGAACCATGGAAAACAGTTCAGAAGCACTTTCGAAAATTCAACGAACCAATTTGTTCTATACAAAATAAGTTTCTGCAAGAATCGATAGATATACCGAAGAAATATCGCGAATATTCGTATCACATGGAGAAGTGTACGCGAATAGTAAATATACCTTTTATTCCAAACATTTTTTCCTCGATGTATAGGAAATATTTGAAAAGTTGTATGGTTCGTTACGATAAATAATCTGCATTAAAAATTGTACGAAATAGACAAAGTGAACTGACAATATCGAGTATTAGTTTCTGGTAAAACGTACCCTCTTTCCTGTAGTAATATAACGAGATATATGTAGTATCTCGCGAATAACTATACGGGAATTCGTTTTTAATTATACGGGTTAGGTAGTTTCTTTTCCAGATAATCGACGCGCAAAATCCAGCGAGCCTAGTGCACCAGTATCCGACTGCGGAGCTACGTAACAATAATATTATGTTAATACACTGCCGCAAATAGATTCAGAGGAATCGCGTTACTGGTAAATTCATGAGCACGAATGAAATTAAAAAAAATGTAAGCAAACACTACACATTTCGTGTAGCAATTTACATGAAATACCGAATGCCTAGCCACATGGTGAAGCTTTTACTACGTTGACTACCACATCATGCATATATGTATGAAACTAATGTTTTGGTTCCTGCGGTGTCATTTTTATGACACGTCATTAAGATACGAAAGACGCTATGGAGAAAGTCAATGGGCGTTTAAAAGCTTAGCCTCCGAGGAAACGTTTTGTTAAATTATACCCAATTTCCAATACCGTTCCTAATTATTTTCAACAGACCCGAATGTTTCAAAAAAAAAAAAAGAAAAAAAAAAGAAATGCTATCGATACAGAGATTCGACAACCTCCTGGTACCGCTCAAACGTCAGAAGTATCGGTGTATCAGACTATCAAGTTCCATGCTCTGGTATCCAACACGCGGCTACCAAATCCGTCACAGGATGTCCGTCAAATCGAATAGAAAAACGTGTTATTAAACGGACCAAAGTCCTCGCGCGCCCGACGGCGTCAGAAATCCTATTAAACCTTCTTTGTCCTGTCAGTTCCCTAACTCTCATAAGAAATAATCGACGAAACGATAGTCGCGTGAACGCGGGGGCTGGACGATAAGAGACGCAGGACGAACGGGGTTTTTTTTTTTCTGGAGCATCGATGCGGTATTCTATTTTTTAGCGAGGATAAAGGGAGGTGAATAAAGTCAGTATCGAACAAAAATGAAAGCATTTCGTTAAAATAAGGAATAAAACTAAAAAAGGTTTCGACACGGTGCCTCCCGGTTGCTAGCGATCGACTGACTGTTGTCTTCCGATTGTTCCCTGACGAACCACCCCTCTTACGTTTTAATCTAAAACATTAGGACATTCGCCCTCTCACACTCGCTACACTCGTTCTTCATTGATCCCAGAAGAACTGCCAGGAAGAACTTCGTTCCCACATAAATTCTGTTAGGATTTCTTCATGGAGTTCGAAGCTGGGCCTGGAAATTCCTGCTATCGGTGACATTTGCTGCCAAACGACATCTCGCAACGTCTTCCGCGGGTGCTTATATCGTATGCTTTTGTCATTCTTCAACTCTTCGCAATATCAACAATTTATATTAATTTTAATAGTTGTAGAAATTAATGCTACGCCTCTGTATTCAAATATTTGCGACTCCGGTTTAAATAAATATATTCGCGCGTTTTACCAAAAAAGTAAAAGGTGGAAAAGTTTCTTTCGAAAAAATTTAACCGACTTCAAGAGACTGTAAAAAGACTGTAAAAAGACTGTAAAAAGAATTACATCATTTTCGAAACAAATTACATAATTTCTTCTATTGCTTTCTTCGATGTCGGTTAAATTTTTCTAAAAAAAAAAAAAAAAATTCTTTTTCTTTCCACGTTTCATACAGAAGCATTCTTAACGCGCAGCCGACAGGGAGACGAAGGAGACAAAGCCGCGGCGAGGGAGAAAGAGTACCGAGAGAAAAGAGTACCGAGAGAAAAGAGTACCGACGACTCCGATGTTCTCGCGGCACAGTTCAACTGCGAAGGTCGGTCAATGGCCAACGTCGGCTAACAGCCACCAAAGTGTGGTGGGGAGAAAGATCTTGGCGGTGAAAAGGAGATCGGAAAGTGAGAAAGAGACAGGAAGGGTAGCCGTGGTGGGGAAAAAAGGGCGACGTAACTCGGATGGTACCAGAATATCATTACGTTCAATTGCTATACGACGACGTTCACCGACCAGATGGTACATGTCAATGCACGTGCGTCTGGGTGAAAAAGGGTTGACACTGGGCTGCCAAGCCAGCTACTGTAACAAGATTATTCGAGTTTGCGTCAACAACACCATCCACGACGGATTCCTCATCGTTCGGAACGCGGAAATTTCTTCGTCACGGCAAAACATTACCGGACGACGAAGCCGATCTCCACGCGATGAAGATTGCTGTTCCTGCCCTGGTCTAGGATCGAGCGGATCGCTATATCGGAAAAAATTGCCCTCTGCCTTTCGAACGTGGAATTTCCCTCGCAGAGGCGGTAGGTTCGCTTGCTGATGATGACAGGATGTCCGTGACGATACGTGCGCGCGACTTTTTAGTCCGAACGAGTTGGATACGACGTTATCGGTATCGAAACTCGTATACTGTTTGTGTATTCTTTCCTGCTCCCGATGGACGCTGCCGCGAATTCTCGTCTTTACGAGCAATTGAATAAATAAATAGAAAACGTAAGAATGTTCGTTTTTTTAAGTGCGTAACTGTCACGTCAGTTACTGCACCGAATCCGTACATCCCGATACAATTATTTCTATTCTCCTTGGCATTACTTTGCCTTACTCCTTAATTTTGGTTTAATTCGCGTTATCGTAACTCCGTACATTACATTTACGTTAGTCTTGTCTTTTGTACGCGTCTGCTGGGCCCCACTGGCCCCCATCTACTAGATGGCATCCAGCTGGGGTACCCCGGGGTTGCTAAGCCCGTACTGTAGCTGCATATTTCGCATGCTACAGCCCCTGAGGACTTAAACGTACCACTCTCTTTCATTAATATGTAAACTGGGTAATTCTTTGACGGTAATCGGCTACATTCGCGTAATTAAAAATGAGTTAGAACCATTTAACACGCGCCTGGTACTACGGTGAATGCGTACGTGACACAATTTATACTAATATAGATATTATGATGTCATTAAGGACAGGGATCTTAAAGTAGATAAATAGAGAATCGGAAAACTGTTGAAAGGTATAACCTAGTACCAATAACGAGTTAACTGGTTTTCCCCTGTTAACAGGTTCGTTTCTTAAATTAGAAGACTGTAAGGCGTAATGCATATTAAAGTGTATAGGAAATATTTCTCTTCATTCAATTATGATGAAAATCAATTATCGTCAACTATTATCTGGAGTATTTGAATATTTCGAAGATATTATATCGGCATGGATGAGCAATTATCTGTGCCAGGCGCGATGCTTTCCTTTCCTTTTCCGCGAACAATAAAACGCGTTTACGCAACAAGAATGCCACGGTTTCACTTAATCGCGCATTTCGAAGCAGGCCAAGTTATTTCATTGATCGTTTCTTGCAATGCACACCAGCGAAGCGCGGTCTCATTGATTAAATACCAGAAGAAAAGACAGTCGTGACGGCTTCATAACGATTACGTACCACGATACTCGTTATCTAGTATAATAATTTTCAGACCCAGCCGAGCAACTCGTATTAGACGACTACAACGAAGGAATAGCAATCTAGGTTTCCTGAAACGCTTGTAATCGTTGTCTTCATTTCGAACGTAAGATGTAAAGATAATGTACTAATTTCACTTTATTAAGTAGGAGATTCAACCCTATCACAGATTCCCTCGGGATAAAAAGTGAAGAAATAATCAACCAGTAATCCAAACAGATTTTCGTAATAATTTTCATTTACGAAAGCTATATCTTTATATTTTTGAATTATTGTCAGTAACATACTATCCTGCGTACGTTATAAAATAGGAGAACATTTTGTAATATTCCTTTATTACGTGTGTAAAATGTGCACAAGCTTCTACAAAAAAAAAATTCTATTTGTCTCCCAACATGTTCGCGAAACATTGACTTTCGCTCTACTCCGAGAACAGGTCTGCGATGTTACACTGCGAATTGCCGATAATTAGCAAACAGATAGCGGGCACGAACGCAAATAGAGACAAAAGAAATGTGTGTACTTTATTAGCTAAGCCTAGTTCAAGCCTGCTACTTTATTAAGAACTCAGTTTCGAGCACGTAACATGGGTACGATACTCTAATTGAGATAACAGATTCATTAATGCGATAAAGGCACGGTATTCTTTTCTTTATCTACGTCAATCAATGAAAATCGAATTTTTATCGGCAACCGTTTCGTGTAAGTACTCTATAATTATTATTGTAATTCTGCTCCTGGACTTATGAACAACTGATACAAATATCGTTGTTGCAATTATGAATGTATACGAAGCGAAAGCTGATAATAAAGCCAGCAATGTCAAATTGTCATTCGTTGAGGTTTACAAAATTCACCTAACAGCAAGTTATGTAAGAACATTGGGCGATACTCGAAATCATGTATCTGAGTCTTCCAGCACCTGAGATGAAAACGATTACACTAATTAAGTGTACAAATGGCGTAAAAGATGGCAGAAAGTTATGGCACAGGCCCTCTTCTAACCGTGTATACGTTATTAATTGGACATCATGTAAACGTGCGACAAGTTAATATTCAGATAAAGATACGAACGTACCACGCAACCTAATCTTCCTAATCGAGTTTCTGATCTCTTCAAATAGAACTGTTTTAATTGCCTGTCGTCTCTCATTCCGCGTCGAAGCGAAAATAAACCTAAACGAACGTAATGGATTCGTTAGAACGTCCGCCAGAAATCACGAATACGATTTCACGGGAATTATAAACGCGACGAGTGTATCAGAGAACTCGTTCCGAAACGAAACTCGGTGGTCCGACCGAGCCGTCTCCTAACGAAGTGTAATGATATTCGAGTTTCACCTGTCAGCTCTTGATCGTCGCCGTGAAAGATGATAAAAAAAAAATGTGTCGAAAGTGCTGACATGGGTGCTACGAGAAAAAGTGGCCGTTGTGCGCACTTAATTCGCATGCTGATGACAGCGGGAAACGAAACGGTTTCAGCCGAGATCCTAACAAGGTCGTGTCAAGACCTGCGATTTCAAGTGCGACAAAAACCAGCCGACGTGTAAGACGAATTATAAACAACAGCCGATTAATCAACGCCTTTGAGAAATAATGCAAGCAGAGAAGGATTTATCTAGATGAAAATTTTGATTGACGAGTACAAGATCTTTTCTAATGAATTTTCTTTAACCCCTTTTTTTTTTATATCTCTAACTGTACATCAGAGATAACATTATCAGTGCAGCCAGACTATAAAAAAAATTGAAAATTTTCAGGAATATCGAGACGTTCGATATTACTTTCGACGATGCTGGACGATTCATCGAGGCCACGATAAAAAGGAGTTAGCCGGTTTTACGCGCGTTGTAGAAGTTAGGGATTTGAAACAGGACACTAAGTAAGCATATTCTTATTTCGTTGGTGCGCATCGTGCTAATAAAACCACTTTGAAACGTTTTGCTTAGCGAGGAATGGAGTGAATAGTCCTTTCATTAAGTGAATGCAGTGATTGTAGACGCTGCAGTTTTTGGCTCGATGCTGTGTAAATTTTTTTCGACGGTGAAAAAAACATAATTAAAGAATACACGTATCGCTGATTCGAGCATCTAAACCCACCCTTAGATAATAAACAGTGTGCGCGTCTTAGCCTTCTTCCCTCGAAACAGAAGTAAAATGTTTATAAAATGTATTAGATTGTAGTATTAGGTTGTTCAGAAAGTTCGTGCCGATTTCTAAGAAAGATTCAAAGGCATATAATAAATATACATGAATTTATTGAATTACATAGATGCAATTTTGTTCCACAACTTTTCCGCCTTTTAAGGGATCTATACATGTTATTTGTTTCCAACCATTTCGACATTATCACACCTGTACCACCTACCAAAAATCGACATCGACTTTCCGGACAACCCAATACATTCTATAGTAATTATTTTTTAATACAGTAACATAAAAATATAAAAATATCATTTGTCGTATGATCACGAAGAACACCTATCATTTTGCCACTACATTCTATAGTAATTATTTTTTTAATACAGTAACATAAAAATATAAAAATATCATTTGTCGTATGATCACGAAGAACACCTATTATTTTGCGACTACATTCTATAGTAATTATTTTTTAATACGGTAACATAAAAATATAAAAATATCATTTGTCGTATGATCACGAAGAACACCTATCATTTTGCCACTACATTCTATAGTAATTCTTTTTTAATACAGTAACATAAAAATATAAAAATATCATTTGTCGTATGATCACGAAGAACACCTATTATTTGGCCGTCTAATGTGGTCCCCCCCCCTTAAGATGAGCCTGACTCTATCTCATTTTACGATCGTTCGTCGCGCGGTGTATTCGTAAAAACATGTCGGACAACGTGACAGGGGTTGACCGTTTCTTTACACCTGAATAAAATCAAGGGTAGACGACAAAGACGGTTGCATGTAATTATACCTGGCAATGAGACACTCGGAGGGTTGTAATCCCATTTTTCCTGATCGTATCCGTGAAAAAAACTATCCCATCCATCATCGTAGCCACGGTTCCTCGTGTACCGAAATCACTCGGAGACTTTCACGCAGTGTGAACATAGGCTGAAGATCAAGATTCTTGTCGAGATCTATCCAGACGGACGAACACATGAGAGTGTTCTTAAGTGGCTCTTGACCTCGCACTTCTATAACTTTACACATATGCATCCGTGTCTAACCTCCAATGTACGGAGCCTTTATTAGTGATAACGTCATCCCATAGAATTTGATGGCTATAAAAGCCGGACGCTAAGCGCGTATCGCTTACAAACCAAAAAGAAACCGTGCGAAATTAGGTGTTCGACGAATAGAACGGCGAATAATAAAAATAAATTACTATAGCGATCCTATTATTTATGAGAGTGGATGGTGAATTGAATGATTGGCTTGGCTTTGCGATATTACAGTATGTAATGTATATCTTTTCTTTCGTAAATTTTTAATAAATTACGTACGAATAAGTACGAACGAATGCATGTTGGGATATAACGTTGATGACATTTAAGAACTTTAAGAACCAATACGAAGTTGATACCGCGCGTCGATGACTCACGATTAAAGATAGAGTATTAGTTACAAACTTTCACAACTGATAACCGATAACAGTAGCTATCTCTGTGCAGGCTATGTAACTAATATTCTTGAAATTGAAAACTATTTAAATTTACACTTGTATCAGTCAATTTTAACGTTACAAACTATAAACGCATAAACATCCGCATTCTATTTACAATGCGCAATTGAATATATATCTAGAAAGTGTAATTCACACTTATAAATAAATAAATAATAATAAAAATATTTATTCCTATGTACATCTCTGAATATAAAGAAAAACGTGGTCTATCATTTTGTTCCACACTGTATCTACGGTAGAGGCGAGCTCCTCCAGGAAATGTACATTAGCATTTCTCCCATTCATTGGCCATGTCGCCAGGTTGTCGTGAATTACACCTGCGCCTATGTCATCCTAGACTAGTTGACCGAAAAAAAAATAACCCACACAGGCCCCGCCGGTTACCGCAGATAACACTGTCACGAGTAATAGTAAATAGGTCAGTCACCTTCGTAGATACACTGGCTGTTATATAAATCTTAAGGTTCCAACGCAACACCATAAAGAGTCATATCGTCGCGACTTGCTTTATCGTAGACCACGATTCCGTATAAAGGTCGCCCAAACGAACTCCCCGTGGCCAAATTGGCCGTGAAAATATTTCCGGCTTACTCCATCTTAATCACGCGCGGTGCCGTTCTCGTTCGAACGATTTCTCTACATTTATCTTTTTCAATTATGTTCAAAAAGTGGAAGTCTACGCGAATGTTACGTTCGAATTCGATACATTAATATAGACAGATATGTTAAATCGACATTCTTCTACATAAAACCGACCATTCCTGGATTCTAACCCCTTACTTCCTTGGAGTTGCTTTTTCCTAGTTTGGAAAACACTGATTTACTGACGCTAACCAGGTTTTCTTCGGTGGTAAATGTTGTCGTGGAACTTCTGTGAAAACCGGCCTTAATATGCACGCACATGTGCAAGGTCAGATCTTTTACCTACACAACTGGTTTGTTCTAACAGGGACGTCAAAACTGCCAGTAAGTCTAAGAGGCAATAGGCAAGAGGCAGGTAGTTTTCAATCACTTCCATTCGCACGTTTGTTACAACACGATCGTTTAAAAGGGTATTTTATTCGAGACGTCAATGTTCAGATATTTTTTTGGGTTTATTTTCTTTAAATCTTATATAATTTTTGCATGAGGTATTGCACACGCGTTTATTCTTCGTGGTCTGCAACAAAATCAAATAAACTATTTAAATAAAAGAAAGTCAAGGATCGAGCTGTACACTCGCGGCTATTATGTGATTCAGTAGGTTAGAGGTGATCGAGTCACGTCACTTCCTTAGGTTCTAAGTTTAATAACCTCGGCTGGTAAATACGAGTGGCAATTCATAGCTACGATTGCACATGTCGTAGACAAGCATTAAACTATTTTAAACACCGTTCAATTGCCGAGGCCTCTATGGTCTAGACAGTAAGCAACGATTACATAACATATCGTAACGAAATCGATGATCTATGAACTTTTGTTCGAATGCTTCCAGCTGAAACTTTGATTCCGCCGTGTAGAAATAATTCCCGAATTAATTCCGATTCCCACGATGTTAACGAACTTTCTAGGATTCCGTTGAAATAATTTCGAAATTCCTCCGTTCAAAAGGGTTCCTAATTCCTATGTGGCGCCTATTGTTCAGTTGAATAGAGGACCCTACAGTCTTTAATTATCGCAGTCCCGCAAATTGCTCGAATAAATAGACGTTCGTTTATAATACGCGGAAGAAATTCATCCACGGATAAAATTAACCCGCGGGCACTTTGCCATTTGTATAAATTTCCCGTTGGACCTTTAACCTCGATCCACTCGATCTACGAAGAAATATCGCTACCGTTGTCGCGCTTAGTCTTTGCGTTAATCTACCGTCGCGAACAGTTACTAATTTATAGAACATCTACATCGATTATTTAGCAACGAACTATCCCAGTGCTTCCGAAACTTCACCTTTCTCCGGACTCTTTCGATTGCGTCACAACAACGTCCCAACCGATATTCCAACTACATGTCGTGTAGCAATCTCTTAAATGAAAATCCGTGTGGCCAGTTTTCAGACGAGCCGGTAATTCTATAAAAGTAAATGTAAATTTGACATCGACGGTTCAGCTCGCGACGAGATATTAAGCTGGTATTTAGAGAATCTTATATGGAAAGTGAACGCAATGCTGCATAGTAAACGCATGCATTAGCATAAAAATGAGCTCGAAAAGATTGGCGACACGAGAGCCTTTCTCTCACTCGGTCTAAAACCCGTCTCTGCTGCAGCGACAGAGGCGACGAAAATGAAAAGGAATAACTAACAATGTCGCTCCTCGTTCATCTCCTTCTCGTAGCACTTAAATCACGATGTAAGAAGATTACAATCAGCGTACATGACTACTTTGACCGAGCCACGGTCGAAAATTGAACACAATAGGTCGTACCGCAGGGAATAGGTCACCTATCAATGGCAGGATTTACAAAAAGAACGTGTGTAAGTGTGATTGGCCACACCCAAATCTCGAAATATAGCAGCTTTAACACGTGCCTCTAATAAAATGTAATTGAAAGCCAGTCGTTCGTGTTTTTGTGCTGAGTTGGATATATTCGATGGTTATACGACTACCTTTCAACAAATGACAATTTATTTTTGCAATTCGTTGAAGGCAGAACTAGAGACGACTTTATTTTAAGAACAAATCTTTCTTATTCCGTATCCTTATTCGTCTAATAAACTTACCGAAGGAAGATCATATGTTTCAGTTGATAAAAATAAATTATTTGAAAGCTACGTTTATTCTGTTACATTTATTCTAAAATAAAAATACTTATGGTGCGACCAATTGCATAATTATAAACACGTGCAATTTTTCTATTAATTAACCTGCAAACAACATATCGCAAAAGAAATAATTTACGAGTCCGAACCGTGCCTACTACCTCAAGAAATTCTAAATCCAGCGAAATTTGTGCGACGTTATTGTGCCAACTGAATTTTACTACAATATTCGGTTAGCAACTGATAAAGGTCTCGAGGGTTGTTCAGAAAGAAATATTTATATTTTGTACCGTCTCGCAAGAAACTCTCGGTATGCTAATTAGTGGGTCATCTCTCAGTGATAGGTCGTAAATTTTCATTGCATTGTATAATTCATGGCCTGCCGTCTACGCAGGCAACACGCATGAAATTCGTTGGGCAAAACAGGATGGCATACTTGTTACACGCCATATCGCCGTAACTCAAAATACTTGAAGGGAATAAATACAAACTCTATTGTCCGTGACTTACGCTACCCTAGCCGTCTCGTATTGTGCATTATATCATCGGCCTGTTTGCTCTATCACAATGAAAGCGGCTCGTTGTAAAGCGCATTACTGCAATGGTAATAAAATATATGGTTCATCGCGGTGACGGCCAGGTAAGTCGTAAAGAACGTCCTGTCTAACTGTGTCATACGAAGCGGGATACTTTGTTCTTGTTACCTGTGATGTACGGTGATTGAACTCGACGTAATGGACGGTATAATAATTGCCTAAAAAATGACGTTAAGACCTCCGAAAAGTAATATTACGAGGGTCATTTGAAAATAACCCGGAATTTTTGTACGCGACTTCGTTGGCAATAGACACACAGTTCCTTCTTTTCGAGGTCGGTTAAAAATACAAATGGATTGCCTCGTTTTTCTTCGACAGAATTTTCTTCGTCGGATAAGAAGCTTTCTGATCCTCTGAAGAAAAAAAAGTACAAGTTGAACCGTTGCACAGTGGTCTGGAGAGACATTTCCTGGCCAAAATCCAATTGTTCAACTTGTATATTTGAAAATTGTTTTTTTCCAATAGCATTCAAGCATTGCTCGGGCTAAAATGAGGAACACTTTCTCCATTTCTTTCTGGTCGGTGCAATGTCGTGGGCGTAAGCTGTTGAAATTACTCTAGCCTGGTGCAAAGTGGTCGTTCGTCGAAGCGAATCAATGACGGACCTCTCGCGAGAATAATGCCTTCGGTTGGGCTCCATTCGAGCGGACTTGGACGAGTTCCGTTCATGGTCCGCCGATGTCGATATCTTCTCTGGGCGAAGGGCACAAGCGTAATCGCGTTTATTCGCCAAGAGCACGAGGCTGGAACGCAAAATGTTCAGTCACTCACCGACGTCACCTCGTGCAAGACGCCTTGGCAAAATGTCGCAGGCAATATTCGTGAAAGTCATTTACATCGGTACTCCTTACCGAAACGGGTACTCGGTGACGTCAACTTCGATTACAGCAAAATTCAATGGCAAGGTCTTTGGCCTCTGCACCGCTTGGTATTAAGGTCAAAGACAGCGAGAAAAGTCCGTCGATATACTCGATCAGCCTTGGCCAGGGTCCTGTTCGACATGGACCCTAAGTATTGAAACGATTATAATCGTTGTTACATCATGCAGCATCGATCACAGAAATTTTAACACCGGCAAACTCTGAAAATTACTTCGAGTCCATTTGCATTCAAATAAAATTAATTAAAAAGGAGCGGAATGGTCCGATACCTTTGCACAATCCCGGCAAAACAATTTAAACGATATGTAATAACGCACGATATCGATGATCGAACTTCAAATTATGCAGACAATAAACTTTAAGTATACGTTTCGCGGCATGTTCGACACCTTAGCTGCCGGAGCAGCTTCAAGGGTGGAATTTATTCGCGTACTTCTATAATTATTTACGATTAAATGAATTATATGGTATATTATTATGCATCGTTTTAAAATCAAATGCCTTTGTTCGTTTTCCGGATTATTGTGTTTTTCGTGATTCGAGGTCCACACGCTGCTCAGTTCGCTAAGGGTACAATCGAGATAATCGACGTATACCTCCCACAAGATTGCTGCTCTCGAGACCCGCAGAGAAGGATCGCGAGAATGTACTTAAATGGTAACAGCAAATTTGGCGTGTCGAATGATTTATAACGCACTAATACTTCATCGCGACAGATCGTTTTCATCGAGACGCGACAAAAGCGTCGGAATCGTCTGTGTAGAATTGTTGGAATAAATGGAATAAATCGGGCCTCGCCAGTAACCCCTGCCGTTCCAGTTCGCGTCAGGGCGTGGACGTGGAACGAGGGTTGAATGCAAGAAAATGAGCCTTGAAATACAGTTTGACGTAATGGATATCCCACCGCAAGGAAGTTGTGCGTTAAACGCGGTAAAAGTAATGAAGAATTACTCTGAAACGGGCGTGCCTAGAACTGGTTTTCAATCTGATCGAGAGTAATGTCGCGTCCACGAGTGCCGTTTTATGAATGAAAGCTCAACATTCTACCGTTAGGAACTGTCTCCGGGTTTTCATCTTTGGAAAAATTCAGATGCCATTGAGCCAAAATAGGAACGACACGTTCCGTTGGAATTCGTCCTGATTCGATCGATAAACGATCCATTCAATGGTACACGTACTACGTACAATTTGACGAACGTCAGTTACGCAACACTCGTTGAAAATTTCTGAATCGATGAATTTAGACGATTCGTAAAATAGCCTTAAGAGGGCAAATTGTTATATAAAGAAGAATGGTGTGATAAAAAAGTGATCCTCGAGAAAGATTCGTTTCTCGATGAATATATCCGGCAACAATTTTAAAAGGGCAAAAGTATATCGTTGGACAAATACGTAAACATGAAATGTGAATCGTCATTTCGGAATCGTTAATCGTGGAGTTTGCTAACAAGGTCGAACAACGATTGTATGATAAAATCGAGCAAAGATTGAACTCCGTTTCGACGTGTAATTAATATTAATTTATCGTCGAGCTGTTATTTCTCTATTTTTGTTTGTTGCATATGTATTCATAGGTTCTGTTTGAATGCGCTGATCGATGATCCGGAATGAACGAAATAATTCATCGGACGCTTTGTATAACTGTACCGGGCAGATGTAAAATGACGTTCGATTTCAGTGATGGCGTGCCACTTTATCGTAACAAATGCTCGTGTTTCATTTGGTACCGAAATTCTTGTCGGTTGCACAACCCGATCAATTATATTTTCCCTACAGAATCGGGCTGGAAGTGAGAGTTCTTCCAACGACGTTTCTAAGTATCGCGTTAGCGGCCACGAAACTCGCACATTTTTATTTAACCATTACACGGCGCGAAGGAATGCTGTAATCGCTCGCACAAAATGCAAAAGTCAGCGGCCAATCATTTCTGCGCGAATGTCACTGGCCCCTTTATGACGTGTATTGCCCACACGTTTGTCAGGATGCCGACTATGCACGTTCAAACCGGCAGAGCAGCCCAATAATGATTGCGTGGCAGAAAAGTGTACCGAATATCCTCTGTCTGTTTCATAGTATTTGTTTCGACGATGAATGAATCGCACCTGAACGATCCTCGCCAACAAAGAATTACACGGTGCGCTTACTCGTCTAACTCGCCGGCCTGCGGCCAATAGCGATTTTTAACTTTCATATTTGCGGCGCGTTAGCAAGCGACTACTAACGAGTAGACTTCGACGCGAGTACCAGACTCGACGCGAATCTTTTACTTTGCGAGACGCGATTCGCGAACTGGGTGGTATTGGCAAGGGCAGATTCGAGACTAAAAACCCGCGGACGAAATAGTTATCGCGGTGAATCTTCCCGCGACAAACTCCGGCAAGAATTTTTGTATTAACTCGTTACGTTCAAGAGTTCGTTGTTTTTTATACGAATTGCATCGTTTCTGTCCATAGTGTGGCGTGCAGCACAAGACAATGAAGTCGTTCCTCGTTACCAATTCCACCTTGGAACAATTGATTTTCACAAGGAAGCATTTCTGCGGGTTCGTTAAATCTCCCGGTCCAAAATTGATCGTAGCCAGATGAAATTGGTCCATTTTATGCACTTATCGCGTGTATCGTCGCGCGTGGTAATTATGCACTAATTAATAGTGCCCGCGGAGAAGTAATGACTCCTTCTCACGACGATTGCGATCAAAAAAAATTCCTGAGAGATGATCACCGTCATTAAATCTTACACGTTGTGTGTGTATAGATAAGGTTGCCGTGGAATGTTTTCTTCGGGAGAGAATTGAGCTGGGAATAGTACGTACAAGTTCAGACGGTGGGCTTATTAACACTAATAAATGCATCGTTCGCCTGGAAGAAGGCTGTCACGGTAAAGTTTCGCACATTCCTTTCTATTAGCTGACAATGTCGATTTAACATAATTGAAACCAGGTCTTGCCACAAGGTGGACGAACCTACCTTATTACAATAAATGTATAAAGATAAACGCAGGAAATTTGCGTAATTGTCGTGCGACGTAGTTAGTACGTCGAATCATATTACACATTTGCTCTATCTAAAGAACGGAGACTATTAAAAAGTGTGTCAAGGCGAAATAAATAAATATCCTTATTATCACCGACGTTGATATGTTTATTAATACGTTTCGCAATATATTGTTTTACTGGCACGAATAAGTCTACAGTGATCGGGACCTCAATTATTATACAACTAAAAATTTCGGCTCGCTATCATCCTATGAATCGAACATGTAAACGACAGAACGTGAGTAATGAGCGAAAAAAGTTTGCGGCTTACCGATCTCATATGGAAGTTCCCTTTAATCCAACAAACGGCACTAAACAGGAGCTGTAACGGGATTGCCACAGGTCGATACCACACGTAATCCTACATAAGTCGCACAATCGCAACGTTTTCCACACGGAACAAAACGCACTCGGTATTATTTCACGACACACGTGGCGCTAGCAAATAGATGTCACGCGCTATCGCGGTTTCACCATTTCACGAAACACTCGACGACGATCCTCGCTTTCACTCCAAGGGCTTATTGCCCTTCGTGATTCGAGAAACTGTGCCCCGTGAAACTTGTAAAATCCTCGTGTCCGTCGCCGACCGTTCGACACGTGGTTGTCTAACGAGTTCACGAATAAGCGTCACCCGGCCAGAAACACGTACGCTCCTATGCTCCGTTACGTAACACTGGAATTCTTCCAACAGATTGAGCAGGTTCCATTCCTTGGTACACGTGAACTTACTCGATCTTCGAAAGGGGAAAAAAAAAGCAACACTTCACTCGGTAGTTCGCCTAGTTCCCTTTTGTCGACGTGTCACCGTTCGATGCGAGTGCGCGTTTCGGTTGAATTAGTAGAAATAGAAATACAATTACTATGCAATGGAATACAAACATCGTCTCGAGGTCGGAGTGAATGTATGGCGTGAGAATTCCGATTGATAGAATGGCGACGCTGGCGACTTTTTTGATCCCTATTGTAAAGCAAAATCCGTTAGGTTGAACCAATCAAGTTCACGTGTACTTAACAAAAATATTCAAAATTATTTTTCTCGAAAATAAGCCCTTCATTTTCTCACGTAGAATAACCATATTCTCGTACCGTCGATTTCTGCTCGCAATGTATATATACAGAGTATCTTATGTAAAAAGTTTGAAGCTACTTGTTTAGAAATTAATGAAGATGTCAACGTCGCTTTTGCTACAGTCGAGTGGCATGGGGTCTTCCTGTGCAACCAATTTTTTTAGCGTATCTTCTGTTAGGAAGAAGAGAGTCTTACTAACTAAACGAACGAAACGACGCTGCCGATTAAATCAATTCTCGATCCATCCCGATGGAAACTCTCGACAATCTCCCTCGAATGGAAACTAATGACAAGGTGGGCTGATCATGAACGTAACCGAGTCACGATTCCCCAAGACCGTTGCTAACACGACGAGGGATAGGAAAGCGCAGGGATAGGAAGACGCATACATCCTATCTGTTCGATACATGCGTTTCACGAACACGTACAGTCGACGGTACATATATAAATAACCTAATCCAACCCAGACCTATTCCTTCGACTAACCTTCGATTTACGTCGAAGATCAGTTCCTCAAAATATCCGTTTAAATCGAGAAAAAAGAACGTTACTTTTTAATTCAAGTACTTCCATCGGACCCGCGAGTAACTCGAGGCATGCGAAGAATATTCTTTTTCCCCAACGAAAAAAAATTCAGATCCGAAGGGGTTAAGCCAGTTTCGAGAGGGGTTGTAAAGCGATATTCTTGTTGGGTGCAAGCCGCTAAATGGGTTTCCCTTACGAGGTACGGGGTCTGTTCACTGCGGACCCGATTGAGCAGAACTCTTACCTGGATGAAAAATCTCGAATAACGAATAAAAGATAAAAATTGATGTCTAATTTGTTCGATAAAAATTGGAGTCTGGTTTGTAATATAATTAATTAATATTTCACGTTAAAATAAAATTAGAGGAAGTGGATGTTAGAGGAAGTGGATGTTAGAGGAAGTAGATTTAGCTGATTGGGTCAGACGCGTCTGACGGTAGAAGTAGATTTAGCTGTTTGGGTCAGGCACGTCTGACGCTAGAAGTAGATTTGGTTTACCTACTACTACACACACGTTTACTTCTACTGCTATACTATCTTACTATCTATAGTATAGTATACTTACTATACTATCAGCTTTGTAGTACGAATCTATTTACTTGCCGAATACCATTCTTCTTCAGAACCTAGTTACGAAAAATTCATTTTTCATCCTACAATAAACGCGTGAAAATTCAGCTAAAGTTATACGTAGCAAATGAACCAATCGGCACCCAAATTCTTCCAATTCAACTATATCAATACATGACACGAGACTTTGTTTTCGACGAGAATGATCAATTATTGGATGATGCTTCAGCCCTTTCGCTGCAAACGATCGATGTATGATTAACCCTTTGCCAATTACGGATGCCTTCTATACCTATATACCGAAGTAAAAAGACGAATACTACTATGCTTTTCCCAAATATTTAAATCTCACGGTAACATCCTATCCATAAGTAGGCCATGGCTCGTATAGTTCCCCTCGAGGACTCACAACCGATTATCGTCGCGCGCACAGGGATCGTTCGCTGGTAATGTGCCGCAGCGAAAAGGTAAAATAAAAACGAACACATTTTCCATCTCACAATGAATGTGTGTCTAAGGTCTATCACCCGAAAAGAATTCCTCCAAGTTGCGAATCGGTGGCACCCTGGAGTCAAGGACGCTACTGTTCTTGGCACCCTGCGGTATCTCCGAAGTCACTATATTCGTACCGTTGACTGTACGTGGCTATTGAACGATGGCTGGATATATAAACGGTCTGGGTAATTACGTATGCGTTCGACGGAACAAGAAGAGAAACAGAGACGAGCTGGCGTGCTCGATGAGATCGAGGGATCCGGATCGGGGAGATTCCCGGATCGGCGACGCGATCCCGCTGCATGAAAGTACCACTGGCCACGTCAGTTTGCGAATCACGCGGGTGGAAGAGAGAAAGAGAGAGAATTGCGAGAGGGCAAGGTAGAATACGTGTACGATACGCAGCTCGTATAGAGGAAGAAAGAAATTGCGTCAAACGGTGCCGTGAGATCGCGTAAGAGGTCCGCGCACGACTATCGACGCCAGGTGACGGGTGATTAGAATAAGGTCTTATCAGCGTGAGCGTGCACGAGGTACTGAACCGCGGTACGGGGTATCCAAGTGCCTTGGCCCCTCTTTTGCCGTACAGAAGAAGTGGAGGGACAGACAGGTGCTCCAGCTTCTGTCTGCCCGCCTGTCTGCCCGCTTGTCCCGAACGCGTTTGACTCCAACCTTTAGGCTACGTTCACACTCCATCTAGGACGATCATACGCGATACCGAGTGCGTTTGAACGATGCGTTTTGGTCATCGAACTAAACCTATTTTCGTTTATACTAAAAATACGAATCATTCCATTTCATAAACGGAAGTTTAAATTTAATAGCGTTAAAAAAATGATAGCCTATTCATCGGTTAATCAATCCTCTCTAAACGTAAACAACTGTTAATTACATCCTGATTCAATGTACACGTGTTTCATCTTATCGAGAAATCGGTGAATGACCCCCGATAGAATTTAGTTACGCGGAAAATCCGCATTTAATACGCTACGATGCGCGAACAACTCTTGCGTATGGTAATATTGATAATTATGCGATCGGTCGTTGCATTTCAATGTCAAAGGATCAACGATTCAACATTCAATTTCTCGTGTTTCTTAATGGAAATCCTGTTGGATATTACTGACGAACGTGCATCTTATTTCCATATCCTTAGTCGACTGTGAAATTAAAGCGGCCTAGAAACGGTCCTTTCGTAAGAGAATATTCATACGTACTTTTCTAATCTTGTATCGTGTCACTTGGTTTTTTTTTGTCACAGCAAATATTCTTTTTGTTATCCACGCTGGAGAAAATCTTACGTACGAGAAGCATCGACCGAGTTCTTCCTTGCCTTTTATGCAACTGTACAGATTTTTACCAGATATAAAGCATCCTTTTGTTATAAAGGATGTTCTTTTGAACGGTTTCAAAGCTCTTACTTCTCATATATTGGCCCTCTTCTAGCTCGGGTACCTCGGGATTGCTTCATTGCCTTTTATGCAACTGTGCAGATTTTTAGCAGATATAAAGCATCCTTTTGATATTTTGATATGATGTTCTTTTGAACATTCTCAAAGCTCTTACTCCTCATCTATTGGGGCCCACTGGGCTCCCCTATAGCTCGGGTACCACGGGGTTGCTAAGCCCGTACTATAGCTTAATAAAACACCGCTACAGCCCCTGAGGACTAATGATTCCCAATCCAGTTCGATATTGGCTCTATCAACGGGATGCAGAGAGTAGAAGAACTGATATGCTGAGGTGTCGATTGTCTTTCTCTCGAATCAGACCCGGCAAGAGTTTATAGGAATTTCGTTTGACGAGATGAATCAGAGATGCAACAAATATGGAAAGATTAATCAGTAATAAATACACAAAAATTATTATACATTATTCTCCTTTCACGAAATACCTACTGAAACAGGCTATGAAAGATGATATGAGATGATCTCACCTGAAAATAAGAGTAGAATACTATTAATGAAAACATTGACTCAGAACACTCTAAATAATAACATACTAAACAATCAAACAATCGACTCCTAATCCTATCGCAGATTCGCTTATCTGATTCCACAAGTGGACAATACTTCTTTTAATCTATAACAACAATGTCTTAAATACCATGTACATTCACACACACATTTTCATCCACCCTACTAAATATTAATACAATTCCTACTAAATTCCGAGACTGTTGAATATTAAGAAAATATATATTATTTTAATGTATGATAAGAGATTTTTCTTTAAAAAAACTGGTGATTAATGCCCTGTTTTGGACAACGCACTGCCATCTGTAGGGATACAGACATAACATGATAAGATAGATAGCATTACAGACGACGTCGTCTGTAGTGGCATAATCATCTGACGTTTCCGTCGAAAACTTTTTTGTTTGTATTTACCGGAGCAGGTGCGAAGACGGCCTCTCGTGAAGGATTATATTAAAGATGTTCATAGGAAGATAGCATCAGACAAAATGAATAAAAATATGAATTCACCGTCTAAGCTTACGGAGTTCGCCCCGTTAAGCCCCGAAGAGAGTCAACCTGTCGTTGCTTCCTTATTTTCCAAGTTCTTCAACTTCACTAGAAGTAAGATATTCTCTTCTATATCATGTTTGAATGTTATGGAAAATGTTGTGTCTGTAGTTAAAAAGTATTATTCGTGGTTCACTCGATATCTGTTAGTGTATTTGTCATTAATATATAGTGAAAGTATTTAGGAAACAACAAAGTCCTTGCGCTGTATAGTATTTAATGTTTAGGTGCTCAAAACGTTGATGATTCTACAGTGTCTTCTAGTAATGAGAAACAAAGCTCCTCTGATTCAGAGTCATGGAAACAATCTGAAAGCACAGAGGAAACACCGGAGGATGATATCTCTAGCGTAATGAACTTTCCATTAGATACCCACGAAGGCAGAAGTTTACCGAATGTCTTGAAACGTATTAGTAACATTGTAGCTCAGAAAAGTAATGTAAGTCATCTTTTACTTGTTCTATAGATATTAGTATAAACTATACATCATGCAAACATATTTGAGATCCTCTGAATAGTTGAATAATGAAGTATATCGGTGGTCTATTATATATATTATATTATTACTCTCCAAATATAGAACTTATGCTCTTACAAAGACTCTCAATTAAGAAGCTATTGGATGCCAGACAGTGTAAGCAAGCAATGCTACGAATGTGGAGAAAGATTTACAACATTTCGCAGAAGACATCACTGTCGTGTTTGTGGTCAAATATTTTGTTCAAAGTGTTGCTCTGATCAGATCACTGGAAAAATCATGGGATGCACTGGTAGGAAAATATCGGATGCATATTCATTATTATTTATTGCTTGGATGTGTAATGATAACTAAACTTTGGTTAAAGGGGATCTTAGAGTTTGTACATATTGTTGCAAAGTAGTTTTATCCTATTTACAATCGTCGGATATGAGGAGCGATCTGTCAGCAGATTTAAAAGCATTGCAGGAAGACCTTCAAGTTAAATATGGAAGCGATCCACCACCTACTACACAAAAATGTGAGAATGAAACTGTAGAGGATGAAACTTCTATCTGTAGAAAACCAAGCGTGGGATACATGGAAGAAAAATATGCTACAGGAAGGTATAATTTTTTTATCCAATTTGTCTTTTTAACAAATTTCGTGCTCTATATATATGCTGGAATTTACAAAAAAAAAAAAAAAACTATTTTTCCAGATCAGCAAATAGTTACTTAACGTCTCAGGAGCGTTCTCTAGCCTTACAAAACTCAGCTTCTTTAAGAATGGTTTACGAAGAGTTATTTAGATCGAGCCAAGCGATTCTTTTACAAACGCACAGAATTAGACTGAAAAGTTATCACAACTGCTTTTTAGCTAGCGAATTAGTGAATTGGATGATAGCACAAAATAAAGCAGCTACTCGGTACGAATAGAATAGAAAAACGAGACGTGCATTATGATAAAATATTAAATCATGATGGTTTTTTAGTGTGCAGGCTACTGCTATAGGGCAGGCATTGCTAGAAGCAGGTTTTATCGAACCAGTCATTGCCGACAACGTGTTTAGCGATACAACATCTATATTCAAACCAGTCAAATTATCTCATATACAAAGTATAGACTTGAGTGAAACTCAAACTACATGTGACGCACAAGAACCTGCATGGGTGAAAACAATTCCACAGCATGATTCGACAACTGGTAATATTTACTATAATATTTTATATGAGAAGACATACATCTATGCAAATTAATTTCAGATTCTGAAAGTGAAACAAAACCTTCGAATTCGGTGCAACAAACTACTGGGCGTTTACCATCATCTAGTTCAAGTTTTTATTTAGATTTAAATTTAGAATCGTCTACCGTTACGTTAAAAAGACCTACATCGGAGGATTTAACTACGATTTCTGTAGATAGTAGCGATGGTGTAATCGAACAAAAGGAAGCCACAGTAACATCACATACATGTAACTTTAAAATTGCTGATGATCTTCTGAACGACACACTACAGGTACAAGAATTTAAAGAAAGAAACGGTTGGCACAAACCGTCAAACCTTAGAACTGTATTAGGCGAACTACATGCGTACGAGTGTTTAACGTAAGTACTACGCATATATTAATGAAAATAATGGCAATTTATACTAACATACACGTAATTATAGATCCGCGTATAAGCAACACGAAGATTCGTTAATTAAGCAACTTCTTAATAAAGAAGGCTTGTCGCAAACTTGGTCAGAAATAATACTTCCTATTGCCCATCAAATTGTCGACTTTGTTAGGCCAGACTTAAATCATAATGTCGATGATCTGGATATTCGACAATATGTTCAGATAAAAAAATGTCCAGGCGGTAATAGAGACGACTGTGAGATCGTATCCGGTGTCGTTTGCACCAAAAACGTTGCCCACAGGGGAATGAATGCGATGATAGCTCATCCAAAAATACTGTTACTTCAGTGTGGGCTTATGTATCAACGCGTCGAAGGAAAACTATTGAGCTTAGAACCAGTAATGTTACAAGTACGAATAAAATTTATTAACTCGCGAGCGATGTCAGCAGCTTGTATCGTAACGAAAATATTTAATTCACAGGAGAATCAGTATTTAGGTCATACAGTTGCTAGGATTACCGCTCTTGGTCCAGATGTTGTACTCGTACATCGATCTGTATCGAGATTAGCACAGGACAGACTCAGAGAATGTGGCGTAACACTTGTTTTGAATGTAAAACTTAGTGTTTTGGAAAGAGTCGCACGATGCACGGGTGCTAATATTGTCAATACCATCGACGCGCACATACGTGTAAGGTATATGCTCGGTACATGCAAAAAGTTTTACTTGCGAAATTTCTCGTGCGAAAAAAGTGAGTAATCGAAGATCCTGATATGTTGTTTTTATATTTGTGGTATGGAACTTGGCGATTCTTTCAGATGGAGTTAAAACATTGATGTATTTCGAGGGATGTGCAAATCCACATCTGGGGTCTACGATCTTATTACGAGGCGGTCCTCAAGCAGAATTGAAGAAAGTGAAAAATGTCACTTCGATGATGATTTTCGCTGCTTACTCATGGCGTCTTGAAAAGTCATTTCTTATGGATGAATTTGCAAGGCCGCCGTCTCCCAAAGACAATTCATTTTTGGATGAAACATCGAATAAAGATTCTACAGATTTTGAAGAAACTAATAAAGTATTGCACGCCAAAACAAGCGAAGAAAACGATCCGGGAGATTGTGCAGATAGCATGGAAATTTTGAGAGTATCAAAAGTTCAAATAGATTCTGGAAGTACATCGAGCGATAAGCAAAGCATAGAACTGGAGTTTCCAGCTAATAGAAGTACACCTCTGAAAGATAAACTAACAGATCAAACTTACTACACCGAAAATAGGTTAAGTTCGAACTCGGTTAAACAAATATCCTCCATGTTAACCGAAGATTCCGATCCTTACGACACTTTAAAATTATTCAAGTCTAAAACAAAGTCTTCCGTGATTGATTCAAGAAGTTCCGAGAATTGTTCAACGAGTAAAACATCGAATAGTAACGATAGTCTAAATAGTACTTCTGGACTTGGTACAGACTGCAGCAAAGATCAAAATAGCACCATGGAATTGTTTAGCGGTAAAGTTAGCGAAAAGGCAAACAAAGAAATTGAAGAAGAAACGGAGAAGCCAAAAGTAAAAGATAAAGTCCCTTCGGAGGAGAAACGTATTTACGGAGAATCTATTAGCGATCAGAGCGATCCTCTGCATCAGTATTTAAACGAAGATGATGAAGACGTTTTCAATCGAACTAGTCCAAACGGTCAGCATTTAAGCGTCGCTGATTTACCACTATTGAATAAATTTAAGAAAGCGCTGGAGGGAACTATACTAACTGTCTCGCCTTATTTAAAGTTTTCCATACCGTACTTGGAAACCGAAACAGGAAGGAATTGCGTGTTGCGAAGTTTCTTTCCGAGGGAAATCTACTATTCTGACCAATTCTTGGACAAAGTGAAAGAGGTTAAAACGAGCAGCGCGTCCGTAGATCAGAGCGGGATAGAAAATCCATTGATGAAGTTAAAACTAAAGCCTCAGCATCCGTTTGTTCAAGCAAGGTTAACCACGGATGTAGACAGTCGTGAAGTACAAACTTTATTGGCTAATTTTAGAGCGTGTGGCAGCCGACTATACCCAACGAATAACGTTTTATCGGAGAAACAACAAATTCTAATGCAGACCGAAGTTAACGATCAAACGCCTACGTGGCCTGATTGTTTAGATCCAGCTAGTCATCAGCGCCTATCTGTGTCGTTTTGCAGCTTTTCGCATACTGGTAACGATACACCGGCGTTCTGCGTGAATCCGTGGGTCGTTAACATGGATTTGTATGGAAGAAACGACATAGCGCTCGGACGTTTTTTAGAACGTTACTGCTTAACGTCCGAGTACAAGTGTCCAGCTCAGGCCTGTCGAGCACAAATTGCTCATCACGTTCGACGATTCGCTCACGACGGTGGGTGCATACATATCAATTTAAATGAAATGAACTCCGAGCCGTTCGCCCAAGAAGACACGAATCAAATTCTGATGTGGAGCAAATGCATGAGATGTAAAAGCGTTTCTCCCGTAGTACCGATGTCAGACGACACCTGGTCGCTGTCCTTTGCCAAATACTTGGAATTACGTTTCCACGGGAGTGCTTACGTCAGACGTGGCACGGACACTTGTCAGCATTTGCTTCATCACGATCATTATCAATACTTCACCAAGAAAAACATGCTGGCCGTGTTCAAGTATACGAAGATATCGCAATGGGAGATTTCCCTGCCGCCGCCTCTGATAAACATTATCTACGATCCGAAACAACACGCAGACGTGATCGAAGAGATGAAGAGCTTGGCGTTAAAGGGCGACGAAGTTTTTTCTATGATACGAGAGAAGATAACGTCTTTGCAAATGGATATGGATAGCGTAAACGCTGCCAAGCAGCAATTAACCAAAGATCAGCAGTATTTCAAGAACAAAATAGATGAGATTCAACTAAAATTAACGTCGCCGACATTAGAAAATAAGAAGCTCGAAGGGAAGGTGTCGGAGAAACAGGTCCAAGCTTTAATGTTTAGAATCGAAGACGGGATTGTCATACTAAAGCGATTGATATCGGAAGTTGTGTTCACATGGAACGTGAAGATTTTAGAGATGTCCGTGAAAAAGAAGGACGAACGACCACGACGGTTTACCGAACGATCGTTAACGGCTGGAAGCAACAGTATCATCGACACGGATGGGTATATCACAGAAGATACCGCATCGGAATCCCAAATCGAAGATTTGAGCCCCATGTCGGCGGATTACAATGCCATCGACGCTATCACAGCTGCGCAAAATGATATACAAGGGACGGAAGGCGTAGAAAGTTCAGACAACGAAATCTTAGAATATAATAATCCTGAGGACATCGTCGTCATTCAGGGATCCCCGAGAATGCATCAGAGGTCGCATTCCGACGTGTTGCCACTCACTGTAGAAGATATGCCGGATAAGAAAAAAAAGAAGAAAACTATTTTATCGCAATTATTGCCTTCCGTTCCTGTAACACAACCGATACCGAATCCTTTGGGATCTTTGGAGCATCATTTGTTACCTCTTGGGTAGGATATTTTTCTACCACAGAGAAAACGCATAATAATCATATTTGTTAATTACTCTACGTACAAAGATATTTTCATTTTACAGATCGGTCGTACCGATAGTGGTGTTCGAATCGGAACCTTCATCTATAATTGCACACGCGCTGGACTCGCACGACTATAAACACGCGTTACACGAGTTAATGCGAACGACGAAGGGGCCAGATTTGAATCCTAGCCCATTGAACAAGCGCAAATTCCCCGAAAATAAAGAGAGTCTTCCCGACCTGATGCAATCCGGAGAATTTAAGCGTCCGTCCGTTTTATCGTTTTTCAGAGGGAATAGCCCGAACCCAGCGAGTCCCATAGACTCCGATAAGGGTGTCTCGAATATGGATTTCAGTGCTCAAAGTCTGGCAACGACGTCCGAGCCGACAGACGAAGATAAGAAAGCTACAAAGCAGCAAAATTATATCGAGGTTCAGTTTAACGACGCGACCACCAATTTCTATTGTAGAATATATTACGCTGCGCAGTTCGCTGCTCTCAGAGACAGCGTTTTAACGTTTGGAGAGGATGGATTCACAAGGAGCATGAGTCGAAGCGTGCAATGGGCCGCGAGGGGTGGAAAGAGTGGGAGCGCTTTTTGTAAAAGTCGAGGTAAATAATTATCATACGATACGGGAAATTATATTAGGTTGTCCCAAACTGTTGGTATAGCCTAATGCTTTTCGTTACAGTGGTATGAATTTTTTTCATAAAATTTGAACCCTCTCTTTACAGATGACAGGTTCATCATAAAAGAGATGTCTAGAATGGAGATGCAAATATTTCTCGATTTTGCACCAAATTACTTTTCGTATATGGAGAAATGTCAACAAACTAAACAACCGACATTGTTAGGAAAGATAGTCGGTGTTTACAGAGTATCGTTTAAAAATAATACGACAAATGCCGCGCTTCGCACTAGCGTGCTTGTGATGGAGAATTTATTTTATAATAGAACGATAACGGACAAATTCGATTTGAAAGGTTCGGTGAGAAATCGGCTAGTAAATCCCGTCGACACGTGTCACGAAGGAGAACTAGTGCTGCTCGATGAAAATTTATTGAACAGTTAGTATCGTGTCAAGCTTCCATCAGACACGTTATTTTTCGGGTTCCCATCATTCACCTGAGTCTATTTTGTTCAGACAGCTTGTTTAATCGTGATTAAAAAGACCCAGGCGAATGATGTACAGTTAATATTTTTCATACCGAAGTTACGAACCGATAACAAGATAAATTGCATTTGTAGTGAGCTGCGATTCGCCCCTATACATTAGATCGCATTCTAAAGCAGTTTTAAACAGAGCCATTGAACAAGACACGAAGTTCCTGGCTGATAATTCTGTAATGGATTATTCGTTGCTGGTTGGTTTGGAGCCAAATTCCGATGAACTCGTATTAGGTATAATCGGTAAGTTGCACGATCATTTTTCTTAAGGCACGAAATGTCTTTTTTTGAATTATATCGTGTTTGTAGATTACATACGAACATTCACATGGGACAAGAAATTAGAAACGATGGTGAAAAAATCAGGCATATTGGGTGGTCAAGGAAAATTACCAACAATAATATCACCAGAAGAATATCGAGCCCGTTTCATAGCAGCTATGCATCGATACTTCTTACCTGTACCGGACAGATGGTCCGGTTTAGGTAAAGGTGTTGAAACGTAAAAGACATAATTTCCGAAAAATGAAATTTTCAATTTTTCACAGATATTCTATACCGAAAACATTGTACATATATTTTCTATGCAATTGACTCACATGTAGCGAACAGTGTTGCGTATAGAGATACGTACTGTATATTAATATTTTATGAAATTACCAGTACATTGCAGCATTTTGTAATGAAGTGATGAAAATAAGTTAACTTTGTCATGTCGCGACGTTCCATTGTATAGTTTCAATCCTTTAATTTATGCTACGATAAATATTTAAACCACGTCATTTCTGTTTATACTCATCAGCACATTAATTGTTGTATTACATGTATATACTAAGTTTATAATAAACTTTACAAATAAATCTCTATTTAAGCTCAAATTATAGATGGTTAAAATGAGCGAGTTACATAAAATTATATAGAAATCTATGAAAGCACCATTATTAATGTTTTATTTAGATTATTTTTTCAGAATTATGTACATGAACATTATTTATTATTATTGATAGTCAAATAAACAATAATAATATTATAATAATAATAATAATAATAATAATGAGTTTTAACGTAATAGTATTTTCATAATAGTTAAGACCAGTGTTCCGAAATTTTCATGTCCCTATGGGCAAACGAAAAATATTTAAAAAAAAATATCGTATCACGCCAATATTATTTTAGTACATTTACACATTTTACAATCAGGTCACAACAACAAAGTATAGCACGTAAACTATATCTTGCAATAAAGAGATTACGGAACACTGATCCATACGTTACAAACACAAGGAAGATATTAAAGCGTACACCTTACAGAAAAACACTTCGTCATACTAAATTCTGTATGATCGTAATTTCTGTCGTATTTACATAAATGAATACATAGTGATGAAGCTGCAGCCGAAATTTGAATATTTGAACTATTCCATCTGTGAAAATTAGGTTATAGTTGATCGGTGTCCCTTGACTGCATCTCTCGAGGCTACGATTACAAATTGCAGGCAAACAATTTATAAGATTGTGATCGATTAATTGAATTTCCGATAGATATTTTCACAGCGAAGCTTCATCATTGGATAACTATCATTCATTGACAATATTTTCTTTCACACTGTCTCTCAAACTAAATATGATTCATAGATGCGCTGTGAGATTAAATACGTTGTCGTGGAAAAAAACAATCGTTTGAGCGAGAAATGAAAATATATACTTCGGTTGTACGTTATCGATTAGCCGTACTGTAACAAAGGTAACCGAATGAGAAACCATTTGTATCCTATACTGAATTATACATAGTGGGTGAATTACACAAGCTGCCGTACAAGAAGTACACACGTAAAACAGGCGGTACGAAAACATTATTCGTAATTCGTATTTTGTAAATTCAATTGACGATGAAACAGCTTAGCTAATATGGCTCCACTGCTTTATTTTTCCCTGTAGAAAACAAAAATGACCTACACTGGATACCATCCGAGCGAGTCATCTCTCTATCGTGAATGATGGCTAAAAAAAATGTATAGTTTCTCGAACAATATAATTTCACATAAATATACCGAATGGACATTACATAGTCGATAAATTTCTTTTTACAATTTTTTTACATTATATTCCTGATAGTTTCATGGTTACTAATGATTAGCCTCTTGTCTTTCTTCTTTTTATTCGTCGCACGAATAACTTTGCTTTTGTCTACAACAAAGTTGAGTTGTGGTTAGTTTGCGATTACTTTTATTTCATTGTCAGATTAATCAGTAATTTGGAATCATTCAGAGCTCGGTTTACCGTTAAACTAGTAATCAATAATCATGTATTACGTTATGCTCAACACTGATTTAGATGTTATTGTTATAAAACGATACCGATAATATCGAATTCCATATCAATCTCTGAAATCAAGTTGTATCGTTATTTTAGAAATAGGGTAACAAGTATTCCATTGAGTTTTTCGGCTGCTTCGTACTCGACCTTAAATAGAATATCGTGTTACAATCGCAATATCTCTGGGCTCTGCTGTAACAAAATTAGAAATACTAATCTTCATCATCGCTAAGCGCTATCCAGTGCCGGCAATTTTTTGTACTATGGTGTGTGGAAGTGGTATTAAATTTCTCATTGACTTCCGCGGTGCGAAACCGCAAATGTTTCCTATCTAGCCGCGAGTCTGTAGATCGAGAAACAACGAGGAAGATACCCGGGACGGTGGAGGAGGCTTCTCGCTACTCATTTACAATCAAGCGGCATTCTGGACGCATACTAACAAGGAGGGACACTTCGATGTAACGCTCGCTTTATAATGCACTTTCGCACAGTGACAGTACTTGAAATTCAGAAGCTCTCTACCTCTACAAATTCATTTTGGAGTAGTACTTTACGTTAGTCAAGACATTCAACCTTAACATTCAATGCCTGCTAAACTATTAATCATCTTACCAAGAAACCATCTACCGAGAACCTCCACAATTTCTAAGTCATCGTCGCCATGCGAGAAAGCCCATTAAAAAGTAACCGTCTACACCGAAGCTCGTCTTCTCGCAAGTTTTCTTTTATAAACGCTAAAGGAGTATCGCTGTCTTTCATAATTGTAGGAACTACCGTCCCAGCGCGTTCAAAGGAGAGAAGAACAAAAAAAAAAAAATAAAAATAATAGTCTTTGCAGCCTCTGCTCTCGCGTTCTGCGTATATCACCCTGACATACCCGTTACACGTATATATCGACGGAAGAAAAAAGGTATACGAGAGGTCCAAGAGGCTCGTCGATCACAAGATTTGACATTTGATGCACCATCAAAGAAATAACAAACAATCGAGGGTCGTGACCGGCTACTAGAGATCCATATACACCTTTGTTTCGATACGATGGACCGTTTTTTCACGGAGATCGCTTCTTTCTATCGGCACACGCGCACACTAAATAAATCCTAACTTTTCCACGATGTGTATGTGTGTTTGTGTGTGTATGTATGTATGTGCGCGCGCGCTTTTCAGGAAAGCATACGTCCTTTTTGGGGATGAGGATACGAGCGCGTGCGAATCTCGGGTAATAATCGCTCGTGTCGCCACAGACGCGTAAACTCTTTTTGGGGAGCATACGATTTTTTCCGTGAAACCTACGCATCCCCGTTTTAAACGCCGTTAACGTGCATATCGCATAGCGACCTCGGGATCACGCGCACGGAGTCCGCCGAGTGACCAGTTTCTTTTATCTCTGCGGCTCGCCTAAGCCAAATTGTTGTTGATTCTGCGTCTGTTGTTGCGCGTTCCCGGTCACGCTACACCGTCCACCGTGATGCTGTGCCGTCGTCCCCGTTTGCATCGAGTTTTGATGCAATCCATTCTGACTCGGGGACATCCCTGCAACGGTACAACGAATTTCGAGTTTAGTGGTTTACCTGGATTCGCGGTCGTCCCGTGCGATAAACAAACGATGAAGCATGCTTCACCCCTTTCTAGCACTTTCACCGATTGGAGTCTTTGAGGGTACTTATCAGCTTTCGTTACGTTTAAATAAATCTTGGATGTACTTAGAAAGGAATCGATTCATCCAACTACTGTTTATGCTTCTATAGGTCTACAACAGTAAGCATCGAAAACCTACGGAGTTAATTCGATACGTCGACGCCATGATCGAGGGTGTGTTTGGTTCGCAGACGTTGTTGAATGATGTTTGAACTGTGAGTGAATCGCTACTAAACAAGCACTGTCGTGAGTGCAATTTCTGGATGTATAGCGTGGACTGTTTAAATAGGATGACTTAAATATGACTGATGCTTATAGACGTGAATAAAGAACCGTCAAGGAGAATGTTGAACATAGTAAACGCGAAAACAAGTTTCTCCGAGGTCGTTTTATTTTCAGATACCAAGGCCAGTGTTTTGTCTAGAGGTCTAAGATGGCGAAAAGAAATTTCTTTTGAACATATTGTCCAAACGTTATTAATAATAACTTTTTCAACTTTTACACATTTGCACGATTCGAAACACGTAGCTGATATTTTGATAGTAATGTAAATTGAAATTAGTTTCAGAAACGATACCATGGGACACGAATGAGGCCAATATCGAAAATCGATGGAAAAGAATGAAGAAAAGCATAAACAGTGGCTGGATGACTTATTCAAAGTTCTAAGTGGAGCACAAAGGGCTGCGAAGCAGTAGTTACAATGCAACGGTTAACGTTTACGTACTGCAAGAATGTTTTTCTACGTTCTACGAAATCGATTAGTATGCGCAAAAGGAACGCGACTATGTAGCTCCTCGTTGGAGGGAAAACAGCATGGTGAAGATAAAATCATAATAAAGATTACAATGCAAACATCGACGAAGCGGTTACCTGTTTCACAAACGTAAAATTAATGTTACTGTTAGAATAAAAATACAAAAACTAACTAGAATGTAAGTAATAAAACGACGGACCGAAATAGGAATCGGATCGTTGTCGAATGTAAAAGCTAGCGCACAAGTAATTGGAGTGAAACTTACCCGAGGGAGTTTTCTCTCCTGCGGACATTTTGGAGAACGCGAGAAGCGCGTCAGGGAAATTTGGCGGTGTGGCCGGTGTGTTGCATGGCGTTATCTATGAAAGAAACGTACGTTTTATGACTTCTCGAAAGTATCGATAAATATCATTCATACGTTGTCTTATAACATATATAACGGTAGTAAGTACAACTCTTATAACAGTGTTTGTTTACGTTCCCGTGTGGATCGCGTGTATGATTATTTAGGTCGAGAGACCAGGGCGCATGACTGTACAGTCGCAAACATAGATTCTCCGTTCGTGGATCGATACCCGCAATCAACCTCTTTCGCGTGTTCCTTTACTGGGCATAAGATTGCACAGATTTTACACGCCGATTATTGTTACATCGTCACGTTTACTGACGCGATTACAAACTTATTGATGTGCAATTATGTACTCGATTAAAGTCACCTCTATGCATC
>NC_071980.1:5738329-5739188 GCF_026283585.1 Hylaeus volcanicus | reverse complement strand
TGATAAGTAAATTAACTTTACATTAGTACATAATTAAATTTATTGATATGCAATTATGTACTCGATTAAAGTCACCTCTATGCATCGTACAGAAAAGATGAAGTAACCAAACAAAGAAATGTGCATTTAGAATAAACTTGATAAGTAAATTAACTTAACATTAGTACATAATTAAATTTCATAATAGCGTTGTATGATATTTATGTTATCTCTACATTAGACTCGTTTTTAGAATAATATTTATATAACACTTGCAATGCTATCTCAGTAATAGATAACAAAGGATTGGTTGCCATGGTAAACAGCAGACTAATAGACTACCGTAAAACGTCAGCACACGCGTTTCTAGTTTCATTCATCTAATTCGACTAGGCGAACGTTGCCCGAAGCATAAAGCGTTCCAATGGAAGAGTTACGATCGTTTCCTGCTTGTATTTCGGAAATACAGAACGGTACGTCGGTTTCGCCCGCGAAGCTAAAAATATCGAACGAAATGTTTTACGTAAGCCGCGAACGAAGCGACACAAATCTATGGTAGGTGGGTGAAAAGAGAGCAACAAAAGCAGCTTTCTGCGAGCCGAGAACCCGTCGGTTGTTAAGGTCGTCGAACCTTCAGGACCTGAATGTAACGTCGGTGTGCCAGGTGGACAGAACGCGACAATACAACGCGCACACGTGTTCCCGCGACGACGACCGGCTGATTACATAAATAAATAGAAGAGAGTCCAAACCGAACGCTTAATAACCGCGAGAAACTTTCGACGAGTTTAACTCCTCGAATACAACGAACCGACGCTAAATATTAAACAAACGGAAACAGAAATCGATAAGAGCCGAAACTTATACCTTTAACCTTATG